>NC_061089.1:75389521-75407021 GCF_015104395.2 Macrobrachium nipponense
TTTTGCCACCAATATTGGTTACCTCTTCTAGAGTTTAGCAACAAGAAGCTGAGATTCGAAAACCTCGGCTCAGGTGACTCCGTCACGTCGTTTTCTATCCTTCCCTAAGTCCCTAAGTCAGTAGTAGTTTTTATTTTAGGAGAAAAAAATTCATAATTTAGATTTTAAACGCAAATTAACTTTCCATGAATAACTTACTCAGTCTGGTATTCAAGCTTTTAATGTGTTCATTTTTACATAGAAGAAAACGGTAACGATACTAAAGATTGAAATATATTCCCCAAAAGCGATCTTAATATGAAGCCGATAAGTTAAAAGCGGATTAGTTTAGACAAACAGCAACATATGACAAAATAATTTTACCAAATTTACCAATTACTGAATGTACCTATGAACCGTATTTCACAGCCACATGATAATGATCATAAAATGCAAAAGAAGCGGCATACTTTTCCTTGATTTAGTAAATATGTTCACCTTTAATATTGTTTTACCTTTTCATCTTCCTGTTCATTTTATCACTTTCACTCTTTGAATTTCCTCTTTTCGCTGCCGCTCCTTCATAATTCCCTTCTTTTAATTCTTTACTTCCTCGGTTTTATGGCCTCACTTTAACTTCCTATTTTTCACAAGATTTTTTTTCTTTGCTTCACTTACTCTATTTCTTAGAATGGTAGAATGACTTCATGTGGAAACTGTCAAAAGTGTTGGTGGTCATAAATCATAAACTTTCAGACTGGAAAATGACTGTACTTGTAAAAGAGTAAAATCCATTTCTTTAGTGTATTACAATTTCAAGTATGGTTTTCAATCCTGGACTGTTCTGTTCGTTCTAGAAAGATAATATATATATATATATATATATATATATATATATATATATATATATATATATATAATATATATATGTGTGTGTGTGTGTGTGTGTGTGTGTATGCCTTTTCTCCACACACAGGGTGGCCCCAGGCTGTCTTACCTTTCCACCTCTAAACATGTACGAATGAGAATGAAGTTGTTATTCCTACAACTTGACTATTGGATATGCATTGTCCTTTATTTATTTTACCCGGTCGTTTTCCTAAAGTCTCCTTTATCCAGATATTCCGTAAACAATCTGGTCACCCACTAGATCATAATGTTGCCGTCGCACTGCTGTATCTCACTTGGAATCCCATCAACACCAAAAGCTTTTCTGTTATTCGGCCTTTTGTCTTTCGTATCTTCAGTAATCACATCTGCAAGATTTCCCCTATTTACATCAACTCTTCAAAGACCCATTAGGTCAGTAGTTCTTTTCTCTGTAAGGTATTTCATCAATCTTATCTAACATTTTTATTACATCCCTCTCGTTTCACTTACTTTGTGCTCCGCTACCTGATCCCTCCTATTGTATACCGGTGCGGTACACGATCTTCGCGATCTCCTCGTTCGAGTTGCAACTGCACCGCTAAATAGCTCAATTCTTTTCCTCACTTTACCTTTTTTTTCATCATCTCACTACTGAGTGTTTCTATTCCTTCTCCCTACGCCCTATCTACAGCAAGCATTCCTGCTAACTCCTCTACTCTATCCTTCTATTTTGTGTACTCTGTACATACGACGCTTTTTACCCTACAGCTGTAATAGAAATGCATGAAGTAAAGACTGTTTCGTTAGCATTTCTCTCTAGAATTCAGTGTATTGACTACATGGAACTCGGAGAGAATAATAATTCTGTTACGTGTCCTCGCCCATTTCTGTCGATTTATTTGGAAAATATGTTGTATGAAAAAGGCAGAATCAAGTTCCGAGTCACAACAGAAAGAAATTTGTAAAGAATATTCTTTCACTGCTCTGCAAAAGACCTAATAGGTTTAACGGGGAGAGGCGTGGATTTTCGCAAATAATACAGAATGCAATTTCATTTCTTGGGACACTCCAGAACCCTTAAGCTAGTGCTATGAAATCGGGAATTGCTGTCTGCCTTCCGAATAAAATTTTTATATTAAGTACTCCTCAAGTGATGAACGTTTCATTACCTTAGCTAAGGAGGAAGTCGTCTTTTTTTTTCCTGAATTTTGCTAAATAAGTTCCAAGAAATTCGAGTCGGGTTCTTTCTGTTGCTGACTTTCTTCATGAAGGAAGACTTTTCGGAACATGGCTGCTCTCTTGATGTTATTTAAGGGATATTTAGCTCATGATGACTGTTTCACAGACAATCCTGATGAATTGTTTCGAACCAGAATAAAAGAAAATCACACACTGTTGGAATTCGTGCACGGCTACAAAGTTCGTTTGGAATAAAGAGGGGATAAAAATGAAAAGGGGGTAAAAATGGTCAGGGGGTAAAACTGGACAGGGGTTAGAAATGGATAAGGGGTAAAAATGGACAGGAGGTGAAAATGGACAACTCTACAAGAAGCCTGCATATATATATATATATATATATATATATATATATATATATATATATATATATATATATATATATATATATATGTGTGTGTGTGTGTGTGTGTGTGTGTGTGTGTATGCCTTTTCTCCACACACAGGGTGGCCCCAGGCTGTCTTACCTTTCCATCTCTAAACATGTACGAATGAGAATGAAGTTGTTATTCCTACAACTTGACTATTGGATATGCATTGTCCTTTATTTATTTTACCCGGTCGTTTTCCTAAAGTCTCCTTTATCCAGATATTCCGTAAACAATCTGGTCACCCACTAGATCATAATGTTGCCGTCGCACTGCTGTATCTCACTTGGAATCCCATCAACACCAAAAGCTTTTCTGTTATTCGGCCTTTTGTCTTTCGTATCTTCAGTAATCACATCTGCAAGATTTCCCCTATTTACATCAACTCTTCAAAGACCCATTAGGTCAGTAGTTCTTTTCTCTGTAAGGTATTTCATCAATCTTATCTAACATTTTTATTACATCCCTCTCGTTTCACTTACTTTGTGCTCCGCTACCTGATCCCTCCTATTGTATACCAGTGCGGTACACGATCTTCGCGATCTCCTCGTTCGAGTTGCAACTGCACCGCTAAATAGCTCAATTCTTTTCCTCACTTTACCTTTTTTTTCATCATCTCAATACTGAGTGTTTCTATTCCTTCTCCCTACGCCCTATCTACAGCAAGCATTCCTGCTAACTCCTCTACTCTATCCTTCCATTTTGTGGACTCTGATGTACGACGCTTTTTACCCTACAGCTGTAATAGAAATGCATGAAGTAAAGACTGTTTCGTTAGCATTTCTCTCTAGAATTCAGTGTATTGACTACATGGAACTCGGAGAGAATAATAATTCTGTTACGTGTCCTCGCCCATTTCTGTCGATTTATTTGGAAAATATGTTGTATGAAAAAGGCAGAATCAAGTTCCGAGTCACAACAAAAAGAAATTTGTAAAGAATATTCTTTCACTGCTCTGCAAAAGACCCAATAGGTTTAACGGGGAGAGGCGTGGATTTTCGCGAATAATACAGAATGCAATTTCATTTCTTGGGACACTCCAGAACCCTTAAGCTAGTGCTATGAAATCGGGAAGTGCTGTCTGCCTTCCGATTTAGACATTCCTGTCCACAGTATGTAGTTCCTCACATGATTACATAAACAGGATATCCAGATAGTGGGAATGATGTTGAAACCTTACCACATTTTTTGTATGAATTGGTTATCCATTTGTTAATAAATAATAAAATAGCGCTTTATAAAAAGAGAATATCGTATTACTTCCGAAATAGCCACTCAACCATACACTAAGTTTTTTTAGGGAGTTTACAAATTTGGTTCATGCATGTGTGTAAGTTGGAATGCAGTGTTGCTGAAAGTCCGTAATTTTTATCATAATCATCGTTGGAATCAATTCCTTGCAAAATTATTTACTAGATAAATGGAAACTAATAGAAAGAGTGGTGGAGAAAATAACGAGCTCGTTTTTATCAATAATAATAATAATAATAGAAGTAGATAATTTTCAGCTTTTCTTATAATTAATGTATCTCACAAACAAAACTTTCAGTATTTTAGTAGAGTCCATGAAAGAAATGCGGACAGTGTAATATTAATAGAGAGAAACGAGGTAACCGCGTAGACTTCTATTTTCAATGGAGAAAAACTCTATTCCCTAAAGATTAAAGTTAAATCCGGTTTCTGCACAGCAGTTCAATTTTAGGACGTGTTTTTTCTGTACAATATTTTTATTACCGATGATTTTCCTTCGTCTTTATATCCAAACGTAATTGTTTTTTTTCATGTTTTTTTAAATATCTTTAGAGTAGCATAATGAAATAATTTTTACATATTTGCTTAAAGTTGAATTATAAGGTGAACAGCAACAGAGATGATTATGCTGTACAAGAAAATAAAAGATACAAAAATTCAGTTGTAAATTTTTTTGATTTTTGATAAATGTCATATATTTGTATCGTTTAAGGAATAAAATTTTTATATTATGTAATCTTCAAGTGATGAACGTTCCATTACCTTAGCTAAGGAAAAGGTCGTCTTTTTTTTCCTGAATTTCGCTAGATAAGTTCCAAGAAATTCGAGTCGGGTTCTTTCTGTTGTTGACTTTCTTCATGCAGAAAGACTTTTCGTAACATGGCTGCTCTCTTGATGTTAGTTAAGGGATATTTAGCTCATGATGACTGTTTCACAGACAATCCTGATGAATTGTTTCGAACCAGAATAGAAGAAAATCACACACTGTTGGAATTCGTGCACGGCTACACTGAAGTTCGTTTGGAATAAAGAGGGGTATGAAAAATAAAAATGGCAGGGGGTAAAACTCCAGGGGTTAAAAAATGGTCAGGGGGTAAAAACTGGACAGGGGTTTAGAAATGGATAAGGGGTAAAAATGGACAGGAGGTGGAAATGGACAACTCTACAAGAAGCCTGCATATATATATATAATATATATATATATATATATATATATATATATATATATATATATATATATATATATATTTGTGTGTGTGTGTGTGTGTGTGTGTGTGTTTGTGTGTGTGTGTGTGTGTGTGTGTGTGTGTGTGTGTGTGTGTGTTTGTTGTGTGTGTGTGTGTGTGTGGGTTTATATATATTGCCAGCAATGCATAATTTTGCCTTTCAGTTTCAGATTTCAAAATTGATAACAATGTATGATGTATGAACAGTAAACTTAAGGTTAATTAAAACCAAGGAGCGTTTGAATGTATTAAATTTAATGTTTATTCATGTAAGTGTACATATGTTTTCAAGATTTCCTTACGTAGAGCTTTTGCATTATCAGCGCAAGAAGCGTAAGATACCAGAAATTTATTTTTAAAGTAAAGTAAGAGTTTCATAAATGACAATTGAAGTTAGTTAACTGAATAGGTCGTTAGCCCGGATATAAAGAATAAGGCGTTTATACTATAAAATCAAGGAAAACCACTTTCACATAATTGAAACTGATTTATTATAAACATAGACGCAGTCATATTTACCATAGGAACAATAACCCTGTTCACTTAAACGGAGAAGATGCGAAGATATCATAAAGAATGATTTGCTTTTCCATAGCCAAGGCCAACGAGTTCAGCTGAACATTTCATTACGGGTTCATTAACGACAGGTTCTCAGGCCAAGGTAGTGAAACCCTCAGGCTAATTGGTCGCAAGTATATATTTATTTGGTTATGAGAACAATTAGTTAGATGCAAAGAGACTGTCAGGCGAAGCCGTATTGCTTTTTAATAGCATATGGAAAACTACATTTCGGAGGTCATCCGCTTTTATTTTTCTTTAGAAGCGTGATTTATGTACTAAGTGTGCACGCGACACTGAAGAAATAGTATTAATATATATATATATATATATATATATATATATATTTTAATACTATAACACTTATGCACTCATCGAAGACCCTTATTACTTTTATAACGTTTGAATTCAGTACAGGAAAAGAATTGGCAGCAACGGCAGTATATTTTATTGATTGTAGAAGTATAAGCGAGAAAGCAAAAGCAATCAGCAGGGGTGGTTCAATCTTGAAAACACTCCCACACAGAGATGTTGATTCAAATCACATTTAGAGTTCAGAGAAATCCTATCTCGCCTTTACCTGTAAACCATGTCATACCCTAAAGCAACAATGGGCAATTATTAGTTTTGAGTCCATTGTGTTGTATGATGATTACGTTAAGGTTTATTCCCCAAAATATGCTGACTATATTTTATTGAAATGTCTCCAGTCACTGTGTATGTCGTTTCGTTTTAGATGTTTGCCGAATTCACTCAGTTGAAAAAGAACATGGAAGCATCATATATCATTTAAATTTCTTTTTTATTATATATCTGTTAAAGTCGTATCGTATAGTATTCAGCAATATAAATTTACGGGTTGTGTCAGACACATCAGCATTAATTATTATTTTGCAGTAATTCTAATGAAACGAGTTTTCCGTCTCTTCAAATCACATCTCGTAAATCAAGTTTAGTTGAATATTTTTTAAAGTCCGTCGTAATAATTCTACTCGCAATTGCTGCCACTTCAAATAATATGCTCTTTCTAGTACTGATTTTTTTTTATTCTGCTTAAGCAAAAATATATTAAGAATTAATAATCCCTGCGACTCGATTCAGGACCTGTCCGTGATATTGACATTTTCATCATTAACCTTGAAACAGATTTGAAGGACGTTTCGCAATTATGAATGAGAAGAAATTAGCTGCTCTGAAACGATAATTTTTTTTTTCAGTAATCAGTTATGCACAGATTAAATTTTTAAATGATTTCTTGAGGCTAATTAAATGTGCACTGTATTCTCTACATTTTAGATTTTTAAAACTGAGTGCAATGAATATTTATTAATGAGGTTGTGAATGTGATTTCTCTTGACCAAAGTAATTATTCAGTTCTCAGTACTCTATCGGTGAAGAGTAAAAACTCTTATACGGATATATATCATTGTCAGTCACGTCTTTTCTGGCAAGTTACACCAACTTAACTTCACAAATTATTACAAAGTGTTCATTTGCCATCCTAAACTGGTGTTTTATATATATATATATATATATATATAATATATATATATAAATATAATTATATATTATATATAATATTATGTATATATATATTTGTGTGTGTCTACCTGTCTATAAGCACACATATCTAAGTATGTTGTATGTAATTGTGTATATTTCTTATATATATATATATATATATATATATATATTATATATATATATATATATATATATATATATATATATTATATATACTATATATAATTATCATATCATCTTGATTCATATACAAATGACCTTTAATATCCAATTCGCTCTACCTCGGAATTAAGATATTTTCATACATATGATAACTGTAGGGGATTTTTTTTTTTCTTTTTGGTTGACAATAGTTTCGTCCTCTCGTGAGTTCGAACCCGCGCCCAGCGGAGAGAGGAGAAATCAGGACTTCAGTGAAGTTATCGACTTGGCCAACAAGTGAGGTATAAGTTGATACCGATTCCGAATTTACAAATCACGCACAGATTTACCTGTCAGTCTCCCTGTCAGTTCATTGAAACTGACTAAAACGTATACGTATGGACGACAGTTTGTGACAGGAGTCAATCCACTCTCCAGACTGACAGGTGATCGCACGTGTGGATGGGTAACCAAAGATTTTATGACAGTTCGCCGCTGGACTTTGCCTGGGAAGGATCTCAGCTGCCCGGACCAGACTATGAATATACGATGTATAGGCCAAGTTCATTTCATTGTTAGCCCATGCGCAGTGCTATCTGTAGACCGTTGTGGGTCCAAATCTTACGATAGAAAAAAAAGTTGTCCTGCCTTCTTATGAAAGGTGTTACTGGTGAAAGTAGGCTTCACGGTCTTTTCCATGAATAACTGAACCAAACCCAAGGTCTAATTTAACCTTATTCATTAATATTGTATGAGAATTGACATCTCTCTATAATAGGCAATATTTAGACCATACTCTTATGCTTCTTTCCTATTTTGAAGTGAATTGCCGCAGGCCCGCAGCAGCTAGTCTATGTAGCTCCAACTCCTTATCACCCAGCAGTTTCCATCGCTGATATACAGTGTCGCCACGACGAAGGCTAGGCTAGAAATGAGGGCTAGTATATGACCTCGAATTGACTGTCCGATTGACAGTTCTACTCTACTTGTGGACGCTCACCCGTGGGTGGACTGACAGGTAAACCTGAGCGTAAATACCCGGCTTAAGTTTTAACGACAGTTTCGATGAACTAAGAGGTGGACTGACAGGTAAACCTGAGCCTGAATACATAACCGCCCTTAGATTATCAGGTATATTCCGATAAATAGTGGAAATTCTTTGTGTATCTCTTTCAGTCCGTGTGTACTTAGGCAGATATAGCTTTTAGTTTTTGCATTTTTTATAGATACATTGCAAGGCCGAAAGAAAACTAAAATCATTCCAATTTTTGACTGACACCATTTTCGGTCTTTCGATGTTGACATCCTACTGAGACGGATATTTTCCAACGAAATTTGGAATGCTTTAGAATTACACTGGTATGTTATGAAAGACTGATTGGAACATTTTTGAGATCTATTCTGCAGCTCTCTCTCTCTCTCTCTCTCTCTCTCTCTCTCTCTCTCTCTCCAGGAGACTACCACGTTTATAGCGTCGACTCCAAAAGGATTCTTCCATCGCATGTTCCCTCAGGCTAAACTACCTCGTATCTCTCTCGTAGTCTTTTACGAGATCCCTTCTCATTTTTAACTATGCGTATGCCACTTTTACGGAAAGGAGTTCGTTGTTACACCAATCCCTCGCAAAATCCTCCTACCATTTCTTTTCCAAAGAGGTTTATATTCTGCCACTTTTCCGTATTTCTGTCCGCTCCAGCATCTTTCCTCTTTTCTCCACATGGCCGCATATTCACTCTCAATTTGTATCCACTTATCGACTGCCTAAAGCGAAATAACGGAGGAGAGAGAAAGAGAATATAAAAGACGGTTCATTCTGTGATGTGAAAATAATTCTTTGATGTTTGGCCTATTTGGAGTCCGAAATAGCCAGTGAGTTTTCTGGTTCCAGATCAGAATTCTCAGTCAGCCTTCCAGCGACATTTCACCCACATTCCTGTTACTAACAACAACAGTGGTTGAGTGTTCAGTGTTCGGGATATTTAAGCGCTAACTCTGCTCAATTCTCACTCATTTTCCTGCCTTCTCGAACTCATGTTGATATAATGTAAAATTATTATTAAGTACAGTGCAGTGCCAGAAGATACTTTTGATACCATTGTCATAGGTGAAAATATGAATAGGATTAAAACATTTTTCTATAGAGTCCCATCTTCCATACATAAGGAGTCTGATTTTTTTTCTCTGACGGAGGCTGTTTTTGTATTCTGTCGTTTATTAAGTGATCATTATTATCAAATTACATATCTTTAATTATTATTCATGTAAGTGAATTGGTTTTGGTTCTCTTTATCGTCTAGTCTTAATTGTTGTAAATTTTCATATCTTGTGTTTTATTAGACTGACATAGACCTGCCTAAAAATCATTAGAAAATAATTTACTGAATCAACTATATAACTAGACAGGCATGACAACAGTTTTGATCATCGATGTAGGTAGTAGAGATATTAACAAATCCTTTTGGTAAATCTAACGAAACAAACCAGTGTGCATTTATAAACAGAACTTATGTAAACAAAGAGAAGCTGCTCGTCTAGCATTTATTCCATGACTTAATACCTCGACGCTCTTATTTTTTTCTTTTTTTTACGACTGATCTTTTGTTTACAGAATTTCTTCTGGCCATTTTTGTCAGTACCTTGATTTTACACCATTTCTGTTCACTCTTCCTTGTTATACTTTTCAAGTTTCACAATCTCACACAGCACTAGCTGGTGTGATTCGACTGCAGTGAATGAAAGTCGGAAATGCTATGGATGGAAATCAATAACTATTTTGATCGATACTTTATACCATTCACTTATGTAATGAAAAGGTTCTCTAAATTAAAGAGTATTTCCTGGTATGCCGTCTTCTTTTTTACAGTTTTAGAATAGTTGAAAATAGTATTTATTCATATATGAATATAAAATATGTTTGAAAAAATAACTGCAAATATAATTACGGACTGAAATCATTTTCCTAGTAGGGGTAATTAACCATGAACATTTCGAAATATCTCATTTTGAACGGAACTTAAAACTTGTTATCCAGTAACTTAACAAGACGTAAATGCGCAAAATCGAATGAGATCATATCCGTCATAGACAACAGGCCTGTTGCTATTGGCAAAGGATCACAGTGAGGTGTGATGCCATATCAGTGAGCGATTGAATATGACGTGAAAATTAGTCCAGAACTTATGAAATTACTAAATGGACAATATTTGAAATGTTATAATTTTCACTTATTGATGGCTTTGGTTTTAACGGTAATTAGAATTTAGACTTTTCAGTGGGATAAGAGTCATTTTTTTAAATTCATTTATTCTTTTCAAAACAACCATATATATATATATATATATATATATATATATATATATATATATATATATATATATATATATATATATATAATATATATATATATATATATCTAATAAAAGGAGCCCATAAAAACACCAAAATGTAGAGAGAAAAGTACTGTATTTCAGAGACTGCTGTCTCTCTCTTCAGGTATATGAATGAGAAAAGTTTACAGAAAAGGTGGTATTTATACCAAGAGATCCGTCCACAAGTAAGCCAATTTAGGTCACCCCCAGCTGATAATCTTCCTTTAATCGGTAGAACCCCTAAAGACAAGACCAGAGACACACCCAACAATAAAATAAAAATTCCTCACCTGGAGACGATTAAGAGAGTAACTCACACCCTTGGGAAATCCAACCCTTTTGCATTTACCTACCCACCCAAATACCTTAGCCAAATCCCTGATTAACGTCCAACAAAAGACATCTCCCAAAGACTCTGGGGTATATGAAATCCCATGCCAGGACAGTGACCAATCTTACATCGGATTTACAGGTAAATCACTTCTCCAGAGATTAATACAACACAAACGGTCAGTTAGGTATGGACAACAGAACTCGGCTATTTTCAACCATATAAATGAACATAACCATAGAATAAACTGGAATATGTCACGTGTAATTTATAGCAGCAACTGCCGGTACAAGAGTCAAATGATGGAATCGGCCTTAATAAAAGAGAAGCAGGTAATGAACATCTCAAAAGGGGCGTGGATCTCAGATGTCTTCGACGCAGTGTTCATTCAACCAACGCTTAAGAAGATTAAAGGAAGATTATCAGCGGGGGTGACCTAAATTGGCTTACTTGTGGACGGATCTCTTGGTATAAATACCACCATTTTTCTGTAAACTTTTCTCATTCATATACTGAAGAGAGAGACAGCAATCTCTGAAATATAGTACTTTTCTCTCTACATTTTGGTGTTTTTATGGGCTCCTTTTATTAGATGGAATTCTGTTGTTACAGAACATTTTTTACCAGTCATATATATATATATATATATATATATATATATATATATATATATATATATATATATTAACATGACCTCAATGGAAGTGTGGATGGTACCTATCGGGGTAGCCTGACTATTTGTCAAAAAACAACTGGTCGAATTACAAACAGGTCGAATGACCATTTGATGGAAAGGACAATTAGTCGAAAATCTAATTTTTTTCAACTGGTTCGTTAACTTTATACGTTTCATATGGCTATATTAGGCATTTTCGTAGTTTATCATGCTTTAGTTTAAAAACTTTAAAAGTTTTAAATTCAAAACCATTATCCCCTCAGTAAAATGGAGTTCATCAAGATAGAAAGAGGTGCAAGAAAACTCCTTTACGAAAGATTTGCATACTTGGATGACAAGACCCAACGATTCGCGTAATACGCTTTGATAGCAATTGATCAAATAAAACAACTGCCTTATGAAACTGAAGAATTTACTGGTTGCATGATAATTCTGTAAGTGCTTTACCTCTAAGCGTTGCAGGAGCACTGGCAAAAAAAGCCTTTTCTTTTACTCACAGTAAATAGGACGAGGGCCAGGCAAGAAAATGAGGATTTAGATTTTTTGACACGAGGAGAAAATTTTTAACTTTACGAAGATGACAAAGTGAGAATTTATGGCACTGATAAAGGTCCTCGTTGGACGAGTCGGTTACGTGCTCGACTACCGATCTCAGGGTCCGGGTTCGATTCCCCGCTCTACCAACAAGGAATCAGAGGAATTAATTTCTGATGTGGTTCGGATCCCACAATAAGCTGTAGCTCTCGTTGCTACATAACCAATTGGTTCGTAGGCACTTAAGAATATCTAATCCTTCGGGCCAGCCCTAGGAGAGCTGTTAATCAGCTCAGTGGTCTGGTTAAACTAAGATATGCTTAACTTTTTTTTATGGCACATTTGATTGTGCACTGATTGACGATAAAACATTACCGTTGATATACTGCTTGATAAACCATAAGAATGAAGAGACGTATGATACAATACTCAGATTTTTAAAACAAGCTAAAACTCATTGTGTTTCCTCTATTCATGTCGATTTTGAACTGGCAGCTATAAAGAGCATTATGAAAACTCTCTCAGAAGTTAGTATATATGGTTGTTTCTTCCATTTTGGCCAGTCTCTTTGGAGGAAAATTCAGTCATATGGTCTTCGAACTTGGTACAGCGATGTTAACAACTCTTTTCTAGTCAAACAACTACAAGCTCTCGCATTTGCACCCCCTCAAGATGTGTGTTCTCTGTTTAATGATTTCGTTGAGTCTCTAAATGCAGAGGCAGATGAAGCAGCATTAGGTGAATTCTTAGTTTACTTCGAAACTACGTGGCTAGGGATGACTTACAGAGGCAGACTAAGACCAATTTTTGATATAGATATTATGAGGTCAGTTTACAGTAGAGTACAAGACAATTTGCGAAAAACAAACCACTCTTTAGAAAGATGGCATAATGCTTTTAATAAACGTGTTTCGGTGAAATATCCGACGATTCCCAAACTACTTAGCAGAATTCGAAAGGAACGAGCGAGTCATGAAATTTTAATAGAACACGCAGCAATGGGAATGAATATTTCTAGAAAAAACATTGTTTATGTTCGAGTATTTAATGAGCGTTTGAAAATACTTGTGCACAGTTACAGCAGAGACAAAGGCTTATATATCCTAAAAGCAGTGCATATAGTTTTTAAAATTAGTTAAATTATTGGTATTTACACTTCAATTAAAATATTCATGCTTAAAATTTCTCCCTGTCATAAATTTACTTAAAAGCGGCTTTCTTCTTTGTATTTTTAAAATGAGAATAATTAATAACACTATTTTATTTTGTTTTAAGCATTTTTCTTTGTATTATCAAAATGGAAGAAATTAATAAAAGAAAATTCCTTTCCATTTGCTTTTATTATAACCATATTTAACAGTTTTTCGACGAATTGTCGTTATACTACTTGTCAGTTCGACCAGTTGATCATTCGATTAATTGTTTTCGAAGAATTGGCTTTCGGCCAGTTGTCTGCAGACCATCTAGCGGAGATGTTTATTCAAAACATTTACAAGCTTTCCAGTCCTCATTGTCATTCGATGGATACTTGGCAGTGAGGACTGTTAGTGCGGGAAAGCTTGTAAGAACTATTTTGAATAAACATCTCCGCTAGATAACATCCACTTTCAGTGAGGTCCTGTTAGTAATTGGTTTAACGCACAGAACAGTTGTGTAAGTTATATTGTGAATATATATATATATATATATATATATATATATATATATATATATATATATATTATATATGTGTGTGTGTGTGTGTGTGTGTGTGTATGTGTGTATATATATATAATATATATATATATATATATACTATATATATATATATATATATATATATATATACGTGTATATACGCTCATACGAAATAAATCCTGTTGCATCCTATTGAAGACATGGAAGGAAATTTTAAATTAGAAAATGAATATTTTATTTTTATAAATCAAGGATTCATGTAAGTTAGTCCAAACAAATCATGTATCTTTTGTAACTTTACAACTGGCTTATGGTTCAGTGTAGCTCTTATTTACTTTCTGTCGTCAGTGGTGCAACTGTTGAGGAAATCAAATTCAATGATGAATGTCGAACGAGTTTCTGAAACTCGATAACATTTTAGCTATCATGAGAAACGGTGATTAACGGTCCCGCTCAGCAGTGACCTTATATTTACTCAGAGAGAGAGAGAGAGAGAGAGAGAGAGAGAGAGAGAGAGAGAGAGAGAGAGAGAGAGAGAGAGAGAGAGAGAGGAAATTTTTAGGTAAACTAGCAGAATTTTATCAGCTGATGCAGGTGTAATAAACAGTATTAGCAGCTGATGCATGCAACATCTATTGCACAGATAACAAACCATCCGGAAACGTTTGCATTGACACAAAAAAGTACATATAAACGACTGTTTCGTAATTTGATTGTTCAAGGTGTAATTCGTTAAATGGGGAGCAAAGATCAATGATTACTGCAAGAAAAACTGATATTTGAATATGAATTGTATTTATATACCCGTATTATTTTCATTTACACACGCATAAATTGATACAGTTTATAACTTCTGGTAATGGTAATAAAGACGTAGATGAGAAATGCGTTCAGGTGTATCCAAAAGACAGTATCTCTGGACTTGACGGTAAAGGAAAGAAGCAAAGCTCAAGTTAAGATTTGAGGGAATGGAATGATGAAATGGCAGGAAATCAAAGCAAAGCCAGTAAAGTTATTGTAGATAAAAATAGAATAAGAAAAAAATACATTTTAGTAAGACTACTTCGTGTACAAGAGAGAAGCTTACCAAGTATATAGGCAAGTAGGGAAACAGTAGTGAGATGACTTCGTGTACAAGAGAGAACCTTACCAAGATATAGGCTAGCAGGGAAATGGATCATGAATTTGTTAACGTTGGTATTTTATGCTGTTGGGGTGTCTTGGAGGCTTACTGATTATCACTAAAAGAAAAGCATAATTGACTATGTAGGGAGCAAAAGGAACAGAAAAATATTGAGCCAATATATTATGCTTATTACAAATACTATACATCTACTATGACATCAGCCCCATTCACAGTGATGCTTAATTAATAGGCAGCTGTAACAATGATTCAAGGCGTTTTTGTTCTTTGCTTATTCGCTTTTTTATAATTTTTTTAAAAAGAGTTCATCTCTCTTCCTTCCTCTCTGTAACATTTCTGGAAAAAAGTAACATATACACCAGCTACAGATATCTTCTGAGAGAGAGAGAGAGAGAGAGACGAGAGAGAGGGGGAGAGGGATGAGGGCAGGAGAGAGAAGGAAGATTGGAGGAGAGAGACGAGGAGAGGGGAGGGGTCTGTTTTTTTTTTTTTTGTTTTGTTAGTTTTTTTTTTTTTTTTTTTTTTTTTTTTTTTTTTTTTTTTTTTTTTTTTTTTTTTTTTTTTGTTTTTTTTTTTTTTTTTTTTTTTTCTTTTTTTTTTGTGTGGTTTTTTTTTTTTTTGGTGGTTTTTGGGGTTTCTTTCGGTGGGGGGGGCGAGTGGGGTTTATTGGGGGGGGGGGGGCGTTTTTGGGTCTTTCTTTTTAGAGAAGAAGAAGGAGAGAGAGAGATAGAGTTTTTTGAGAGAGAGAGAGAGAAGAGATTTTTAGAGAGAATTTTTCGGTTTTTAGGTAAAACCGGACTGTGATTACAATGTTCTCTTTTAGAGGAATGTGACAGGGTTCACCGTATGGGGGAGACAGACGGCGATACTGAAAAAAGATATTGCTAAAAAAACGCTAACTTGGTGACAACTAAATTCGAAGGGCAATTATTCTATCTGTTAAGCTGAATATCAGTAAATAATCTTTGCCACAAACTGCCTTTGAAAGAAAATGATTAGAATAAGGTACTTAACATACATAAAACAATGATTTACTTGCTGCAAATTTAATTTTTAAGCCTTATGGTCGTATGGTTTCGACTTTGTTACTTCCCATAATATACTAGGATTACTGAATACTGACATCGAATATGTCTGTAAAGCAGACAAATGGAGAAGAGTACCGTATAAAGTAACCTTGCATGTTGGAATAGTAACAGGATTCCTCTTGTGCATAAAAGTTGCCAGGGTGTATAATGAAGTATAAAGCAACAGAATGTATTTTAAGATTAAAAAAAAAAAAAAAAATTTATCGATGGAAATCTAAATTATTTTCATCTGACATGAATATGAAGTAGTAATACACTTGGAACAAGTGGAACAATAGGAAAAGAAATAAAATTTAATACTAGCTAACGCTGAATAAGAACATTTCATAATTACTATAAAATACAATGAGGAACAGCATCATAGATGAGAGAGAGAGAGAGAGAGAGAGAGAGAGAGAGAGAGAGAGAGAGAGAGAGAGTGATTATGCAAGGATAAATATACAAACAGGGCTAAGGTTAGTGACCTAGGTAAGGCTGGCCGTTGGCGGTAAACAACATAACTTTGAAGCCTAATTCTGTTACCGAAATAGCGAACACAAACTAGCTTACACGAGCTTCGTGCCATTTTGAGAAATATGTGTACTCGATAGCGGTGTATGACATTTAAATTGCTAACTTGGCCCTGGTCAGATAGAGGACGTAGTTATGTCATAGTTTTTTTTTTTTTCCAAGAAAAATCATTGCAGAGTCAAGGGAATCTAACATCCGTGGAGGTGCTTCTGAAAAAAAAAAAAAAAAAAGGAGTTGATTCAAATTCTTTCAGAAAGTGTTTGAAATTCACTACGGAGGTTGATTATATTTACGAGGAGATGTAGACCGTTAATTAGATGCTAAGGTCTCATATTGTACAGCTCAATCGGATTAAGGTCGTCTGGCATCATTCATGCAGATGATTATCCATGGTAATTTTAAAGGCACGTTTTATCTTAAATTTAGACATTAATGTTCACGAATTTTATGAAGAGTTTTATGAAAAACTTCTGATGGTGTTGGTTATTATTATTATTATTATTATTATTATTATTATTATTATTATTATTATTATTATTATTATTATTTATTATTATTAATTTATTATTTTATAAATGTAAAAGTTTTTGAAGATCAGTAACTGCACTATGTAAATGTTCCTAAATTTAGCGATTCAGGATATTCTCTTTTTTGATCCCTTCTGCGGAGGCTGGCCGAATAAATTCAACAGCATTTCCTCTTTACTGGCGAAGAAGCGAGCTATCAACCTTCAAAGCCAAGGAGAAGGATTGGTAGTAGATTGGAGGATTGACTTGAGAAGGATTAAAGTCAGTCTCTTTACCGGAAGCCGAAGGAAATGAAAAGAAAGGAGAAATGATTCTGGTGCCCATTTTTTGTGTCTTCCCTTCCGTTGGATGGTGAGGAAGCCGTGGCACGTATGTGAAAGGCGATTGACATTTTCCTTAATACTTTATTTGCCCTTGAACCTACTTTGGATAAATCTAGTTATAAGGAGGAAAAGATTTTTTCCAATTCTCTTGCAATTGTAATGTTTATAC
>NC_061089.1:75412021-75469521 GCF_015104395.2 Macrobrachium nipponense
TATGACTTCCACGCCATTTTTAAAGAGATTTTTTCATTATCCATTTGGTGTTTTAAAATCGCCGAGTCATTACTATCCCAGTCACTTCTTTCTCAGGTTGATTTGAAATGTATGTGGAAATATTGTAATTCACCAAGACCCATAACCGTCGTAGCATAACTTATAATAGAGTATAATGAAGTTGTTAACTAATAACTTGAATATGTAATTATGATTTTGTTACCAAGGAACGTTGTTATATTATGATCATGCGGTGATTGAGATGCCTGGTGATTATACATAAAATAAATACAGCATTTTTGAAACAATTATAAGTAAAAGGAACAGCTACTATATTATCAGCCCCATTCATAACATTACAGATATAAAGGGGCAGCTGTAATAAAGATTCAGCCTGTTTTTGTTCTTTACATTTCCACCTTTTTTTACTTAAAAATTTTTCATAAAGAGGGAGAGAATCATTTCTTCGTAACAAAATCGAACTGTTATTGCAATATTTTCATACTGAAATGTGGCAGGTTGAACACCAGATGTAGAAGACTCACAGCAATACATAGAAAAAAAAAGGATATTTCCAAATAATATATATATATAATATATATATATATATATATATATATATATATATATATATATATATATAGTATTAATTTTTTTGGGGGGAAAATATCCTTTTTTACTGTATTGCTGTGGGTCTTCTACATCTGGTGTTCAACCTGCCACATTTCAGTATGAAAATATTGCAATAACAGTTCGATTTTGTTACGAAGAAATGATTCTCTCCCTCTTTATGAAAAATTTTTAAGTAAAAAAAGGTGGAAATGTCAAGAACAAAAACAGGCTGAATCTTTATTACAGCTGCACCTTAATATCTGTAATGTTATGAATGGGGGTGATAATATAGTAGCTGTTCCTTTTACTTATAATTGTTTCAAAAATGCTGTATTTATTTTATGCATCTCAATCACCGCATAATCATGAAATAACAACGTTCCTTGGTAACAAAATCATAATTCCATATTCAAGTTATTAGTTATGACATATTCATAAGATGGAAGAAATTCTAAAAAACAGTTATCTTCACAGTGAGTTGGTTGAGGCTAACACTCTCTCAAAATATATATTTTCTCTGGTTAGTTTAATTCCTGTTCCTGGCTTCAAACTAAAGCCACGTGTTCCACCAGCAGTTTGGATGTCTTTATTTACTGTCTCCACAGTGGTTTGATCTATTGCAATTCGTGCAAAAGGATTTGATAACCTGAGCTGGTCAGAGAAACCACCATTTTGAAAGTGATCATATAAATCAGGTCAGTTGTCCTGTAGGTGAGTCATTTGGGCATAATATATGCATAATTAGTTTTGTCCATTGCAAAGCACCAAGGGATCATTTTGCGAATGGATGACAAAAGCAATTTTAGGCCCATATTTACTGCTTTTTATATTTTGAAATGTGATTTATACAACTAAAAGTGGGAGCCATCATAAAATATGTTTATTCTCAATAATTAGAGGCCTATTAAAGTCACATACAAGCAAACGTACAAAATAATGGATTTACTTAATAATTTATGTATGATTCGAAAAATCGACAAAACAACTATATTTTTTCTGTAAATTTTATGAATAAAACAAAATAAAAAATAGAAAAGCCAAACAAAATATGATTTTATTGATGTGTATCCTTATTTTGAATAGCTGGGATGTAATAAAATGGGACTGTGATAAACTGATTCAGTTCAGTATATTTTTTTCTGAGATATAATATATTTGCTGTAAAATGGCATCCATCTTTCAAAATAGCCCCCCAGACTCTAAGCTAAGTGAAAACCATAGAGGCAATTAGTCCCTCCATATGGAAGTCAAATCTGGTCTGGCTCATGGAGTACATATTAAACACACCATTCAAATACCTTTCTTACGAGGTACTTTGCGGTATAAATGATTTTACTCGTATTGTGCCTTTGCAGATCCACTCATAGTATTTCTAATATATTTATCCCCATATATATATATATATATATATATATATATATATATATATATATATATATATATATATATATTCGGACTTAACTGTACTGCAGCCTGTCAGCTGCAGAACATGCACAAATATGGAAAATGAGGAAGAGGAAATACAACAGGTTATGGAGGATTCATCAGATAGTGATGATGTATGAAGCACCACAAGTCATCTGTCTTTGAAAAGCAACATGGACAAATTGATGGTATTCGTTGATTTTTCCCGTGAACCGCAATATTGTGAGTTTATATTATGCAACAACTGGTTATGTTATTTCAATCCAGATAAAGGGTAATTAATTGTGATATGTGATTCTTAAGGTCAGTGCTACCTTAGAATAACATTCCATAGCCATATATATTGGACTTTCAAAGTATCGAGAAAGTTAGCAGGAAAGGTGTGAAAATTTTGATTTTTCAAATCTATACCCTTGAATATTTCATAGTATGGATGACCTAATCTCAATAGGGTATGCTCCCGGTCTGTAGTATATTATCCTGAACAGTTTAATGTAAAATTTGCCTTTCTGTGACTATTTGAACCAGATTTACAGATCATTATCCGAGAAAATAGTAACAAGAATTCCTACCGTATATTAAAGTTGTAAGACTAAATAAAGATGAATGAATCCATTGACTATATTTAAAGGTTAAATAGAGATGTAGGAATCCATTGACTATATTTAAAGGTTAAATCTGAAAACTATTTTGTCAATTAAAATATAAGATATTTTCAAATTAGATAAATATGAATAAATGTAATAGAGTGTATGGATCAATACTTGTGAAGTAACAAGTATAACCGGACAGAGAACGATGATCGTGATGAACATATAACTCAGAGAGAGAGAGAGAGAGAGATTGTGTGAAGGTAGATATAGAAACAAGCTTATGGTCATAGTAACCTAGTTAAGGTTGACCGTTGGCGATAAACAACTGAGCGTCGAAGCATTACTTGATTACCTAAATATCAAGGGCCTCGGTGGCGTGATCGCTATGGTCTTGGTCTGCCACCTCAGTGGCCGCGAGGTCGATTCTCGGGCATTCCATTGAGGGGTGCGAGATGTGTATATTTGGTGATAGAAGTTCACTCTAGACGTGGTTCGGAAGTCACCTAAAGCCGTTGGTCCCGTTGCTGAATAACCACTGGTTCCGTGCCAGGTAAAAACACCACACAAACAAATAAACAAAGAAACCCAAATATCACTCTCGATGTAGCGTACACGAATTAGGTCCTGTTTTTAGAAATATGTGTTCGATAGCAGTGCATGACATTTTAATTGCTAATTTAAACCCGGCTGCTGGATGACGCTGCAATGCCGTAGTTTTCTCGGAGAAAAATGAATGCAGAGTCCAGGGTATCCAAAATGCCTGAAGGTACTCCTGAAACAATAAGAAATTCTATTCAGCTCGTTACTGAAAGCGTTTGAAATTCTCTTCGAAGGTTGATTAAATTTGCTAAGAGCTGTAGACCGTTATTTAGATGCCAGGATCTCATTTTGCACAAATATGGAAAATGAGGAAGAGGAAATGCAACAGGTTATGGAGGATTCATCAGATAGTGATGATGTATGGAGCACCACAAGTCATCTGTCTTTGAAAAGCAACATGGACAAAAATGATGGTATTCGGATTAAAGGTGGTCTGGCATCGCTCATGGAGACGAGTATTATCCATGGGGGGTTTTAACGCACGTTTACCCAAAATTCAGACTGAGTAATTTTCATGAATTATGTTTGAATTTCAGAAATACATCCGAACAAATGATAATGATGATGACTATTATTACACGCGAAAAGTAAAAAGCTCGGAAAACCATCAACTTGCAAAAATTTTCCTTAGGACAATAACAAATATGTATATACTTTGACAACGATATAATTCCGACTTTAAGTACGTCAGCCCGAACATAACAGTATAGAAATAGAGGTACAGTTCGTATTTAAATTTCGTCCATCAGTACATTGGAATGATTCGGTGTATTTTTGAAATTGCACCATTTTATTATGAAAAGGCAAGTACTGTGAAGAAAATACCATAATTCTAAACTTCGTGGCATTGCAAACCGAAGTGTCGATCAGTCTTAAATAATATTATAAAGATGTGTTATTTTGCTTCGAAAATTTTCAAGTTTTTTGTAAATTGACTTTATGTGTCATTGTCTGCAAAAACTGATAATGATCTTTGATTTAAACCCTCCAGTACCTGATAATTATTTATCATTTAGCTTTATTAGCTTAGTGATTGATTAATTTAACCAAAAATTATATGGCGTCGCATCAACGAGGTCATGGACAAAGAAAATTTGAGAGTAAAACAAGCTTTTTAATTAAAATAAGAAACTTGGATCCTCGTAACCTGTAACTCTAGTTTTATCTTTTCGCAGCCGTCATGATTGATTTGATGACCTTATGAAATATTTGCTCATGTCACATATTACTCTGACGACAATGGCTCTAGATTATTGTTATTTTCATGATATGTCTTTATCATCGTTGAAAAATGTAATTGCATTGC
This sequence comes from Macrobrachium nipponense, assembly GCF_015104395.2. Classification (NCBI taxonomy): domain Eukaryota; kingdom Metazoa; phylum Arthropoda; class Malacostraca; order Decapoda; family Palaemonidae; genus Macrobrachium; species Macrobrachium nipponense. The sequence continues at coordinate 75,416,558 of NC_061089.1, forward strand.
AAAGAGGACGTGAAAAATAATATGATTTCGGAGTTGGAGGCTAAAATCATAACCTTCTTTGTCTAGAGCAGTGGTTCCCAAACTGGGGCCATGTAGCAGAATGCAGGGGGACATAATCTGAGGATATGTTTGGATAAAACCAAAGGAGTGCAGTGGAGGCATCCTGTATGAAAAGTGAATAATGATCAGAAAAAAGTTTGGGAACCACTGGACTCTTGAGTTTATTCTTTAATCAGATCAACAATGGAAAAATGACGATACTATTCTTTATGTTAACATAACCCTAAGAAATAGAATAGCAGGCTACATTTAATTCCGTTTTTATCGCGCCCAGTAAAAACTGAATGCCTGCCATTATTCGAAACTGAACAGATATTGTCGTTTCACGGGCTGCTCTAGGAACAAGAACCCTTTTCTCCTTAAGGGAACCATACCGTACAACAACAAACAAATATCGTTATCTTTGTGTAATTTATATTCATATGCTGCTTCACTACCATAGTAATATTGTTGAAAACTTCTCATGCTCATCGCCATTGCTTTTATTCCATTTTACGGTCGTGATCTTTCACCATTGTACAATGATCGTTCTCGTAAGATTTTCAGCAATTCTGACTACGATTCTTACTTGATTTTCCGATATGTAGTTATATTTCTTGTCTGTCTGGTGTTAGAAGGTGAACCTTACACTGAATGAACTACCAAGAGAAGTACTTTTGGGGTGTCCGATATCATAATGAAAATACCCCGATGTAAAGAAACATTGAAAAAAGAATGGAATGAGTCACAAGACGAGAGACAAATTCCTCATCGGTTATGTCTCAGAATAAACCATATTATCACACAACATGTAACTATACTCTGTTTTTTTCCCTCTGTCCATCCGCCTTTGGTGTTTTCGTATGGTAATACTGCGTCCCAGGCTTTAAATAGTTACGCTATGAATAAGTTTTAGGTAAATAAAAGAATATCTGGGTGTACATTTGCAATTGAAAAGTGTTTTAATAATTTACTGTATTCGAATTACACCGTTTATATTCAAAATAGGACATTATTATAATTGTTGAATGTAAGCTGAATGTAAGTATCTAGAACCCGGGACGCAGTGTTACCATACGCAAACACCACAGGCGGGAGGACAGATGGAAAAAAAACAGAGTATAGGAAATACTTTATAGTTTTACCTAATTGTTTAATGGTTAAAACTGGGTTCTGTCATGTTGACTTAATGATTCAAACTTGGTTCTTTCTGTACAGTTAACGCAACGCCACTGAAAATCTGAAAAATACATAGTGCCCTAAGCTTAAAATCATTTTAGAGAGTATTCGAAAATTAGATAAGTTGGCGATTCACCCATAAATGCTAAATATTCTGCATCCATTGGGTGGACTTCCTTGCGTTGGATAGCAAGAACAACATTGTGAAATTCACCAGAAAAAAAAAAAAAAAAAAAAAAAAAAAAAAAAACGGACAAGAAAGCGCCCAAGTTCAGCGATTCAGAATACTCTTTTTTTTTTTATCCCTTCTGCGGAGACTGACCGAATAAACTCAACAGAATTTCCTTTTTGCTGAGGAAGACGCGACCTATCAACCTTCAAAGCCAAGGAGAAGGATTGGTAGTAGATTGGAGGATTGACTTGAGGAGGATTAGTCAGTCTCTTTACCGGAAGCCGAAGGAAATGAAAAGAAAGAAGAAAGGATTCTGGTGCCCCATTTTTGTTGTCTTCCCTTCTGTTGAAAGGCGATTGACATTTTCTTTAATACTTGATTTGCCCTTGAACCTACTTTGGTTAAATCTAGTGAATAGGTTGTTTATTGACCCAGTCCTTATTGTAACAGTTCAGAGTGGTGGGTATATATAGTTTACTAAACATAAAATCATTCTCGAAGCAATTCGCAATTCTTAACTAGAACCCCTTTCTATTTTTTTATAATTTCTTCGATCTTGTTCTAAAACGTAATTACTATCTGCATACAAATTGTAAACGTTTCTGTCAGTAAGATCTCCTGAAGGGACAGTCTCCCAGAATATTTGCTGTCTAGTTTGGATGACCACTTTACTCGCAATGAGCCCTTCTGGCCCATCGATCTATTGTGAAAGTTCATTGGCCGATAGCGAGTTGCTTTTTATTATTCGCAAACAACGAAAAATATATTCTAATCTAACCTATCGCGTGGGGTTATATGCAGAACCACCTGCTTGTTGACCTCACGAGAAAGACATTGATATTAGAAACATAGCAGTTCATGTCGTTAGCATCTTCTATATGAAACTAAATGTCCCAATTGTTTTATTCGTCGACACTTAAGGAAGACGAGCAAGACTACAAACGTGCCTGATTTCTAAATAAATTAGGGTATCTTAAAGATACGCCACTATTTATTGCTATCGTTACTGTGATTCCTGTGAATGCAAATTTTGTTTACCATCGCCAATTTTTTTTCCAAATGAAAGAGAGGCCAGTCCTGTATACATTTGTGCATAAAATATCAAAGTAAAAATAGAACAGAAACAAACACTCTTTCTTAACCTTTAATATATTAAACTTCCTTTTTATCCTCTATATTCATTAATAAATCTGTGGTTCCGGGATTATTTCCGGGGATTCCATTGCAGAGCCAATCAGGTCTTCTCCCCTCTTTCATTAAAGACCATTTTTTTTTCAAGGGTAAAAAAAAAAAACATGATTGGTTCAGAGAATCCATCAGAATGGTAATCATGCATTGTGAAATGTCATGCTGTTAGAAGAAAAGAATTAACATTAAATGACTAATCGAAGTCTCTTTGTTGCGACAGCATAAGTTCAGGTTTCAGGTGATATTTATTTTTCTTCTTCAATCCAGATAATTAAGAATTTTGTCACGTTGAAGTTCATGTAAAATTACTTATTGAAGGTCTTGCCACTCTCTCGCTTCACTCTCTACTTGCAACCCTTTCACTGTTGAGAGGGAAAGAGAGAGAGAGAGAGAGAGAGAGAGAGAGAGAGAGAGAGTAAACTGCAGATACATTCGTGCTTTACCAATATCTTTTCTTTCCAAATGGCAGCTAAAGAGATCGAGCCGCCTCCGGTTGTAAATAAGAAAAAGAAAATGTGACTTTCAATAATCGAAAGATGGATAGGGAGGAGTCCTTTACTAATGTCCATCGGCTGTGGATAGAGGGCCATAATTTAAGTAGCAGTCGAGGTGTAACACATTCGGTGAATTATGCTGTAAAGTTTACAGCAGGTAGACCTGTCGGTCGGTATCCCTAAAACTCTCTCTCTCTCTCTCTCTCTCTCATTGAAGACACAGCTAGAATGCCTGTTATATATATATATAATATATATATATATATATATATATATATATATATATAGATATAGCTATATATATATATATATATATATATATATATATATATATATATATTATATATATGTGTGTGTATATATATATATATATATATATATATATATATATATATATATATATATATATATATATATATATACATATATATATATATATATATATATATATATATATTATATATATATATATATATATATTGAGAGAGAGAGAGAGAGAGAGAGAGAGAGAGAGAGAGATTTTTGAAAACTGAACCGTATATTGACGTCTGTTTATGAACTTAATTATAAATGAAAAAAATGATTGGCCAAAGAAGCCCCTCGACAAAGAGTTATTTTAGCCCACCTACATAGGATGAAAATCAATTAGCGTCCTGACGCTTTAATGAGATAAATCCTTTTATCTTTTTTCTTTCCTAGAGGGGCGGTATTTTTCCAGTCTGGTCGGGAGAGCATTAGGGGAAATGCTCTCGTAAAAACAGCCCCCTAATAAGGTCAAGTATGTTATTTTGCTGATTGTTTTCCCATCGTTGTGTTGGCAACAATAGGAAGAGTATAATAAGGGAATTTGTAAAGAGAGTGGAAAAATAGGATAATAACTGCTGGAAAGTCAGGAAATTATCGTTTACGTCTGAAAAGCCTTGTAACGAAGAGAAAACTCGAATTAGAAGGCATAGTTAGAAAAACATTTTAGATGCCAGGAATGATCTACTTATGGAGGATATATAAATAAATATATATATATATATATATATATATATATATATATATATATATTATGATATATACATACATATATATATATATATATATATATATATATATATATTATGTATGTATATATAGATAGATAGATAGTTTATCATCAAGTCTTAGTGGTCTGGTTGCTAGCCCTTTTCTCTTTTTTTTTTTTGACCCATCAGAGGCAGGTTACATATTGCAGATAGGTGGACTACTAACGGTAGTTCAGGGCAGGGTTGGTCCCTGCAGTCGTGAGCCTGAGCACTGCGCACTCCGCTACTCAGACAAGGTACCCACTGGGCACTGACCCACTCTATATATCTGTGTGAGTAGTTTTGTGCAAATGGCAAAAGGTAAGGCTTACACAAACCCGCAACGAAAGATTGTATTTTTAATCAAATCCGTCGTCTTCTTTGAGATACGGGTACAGACATTACATACTAATACATGTAGGTGTCGTTATATGGTCTTTAGATAACTATGCACTGTATTAAACCATTTGTCGAGTTTGGAAGAAAAAGTAAATTTATATTTCTGAGGAAGTCATAAATTTTGTGGAAATGTAATTTCATAAGGCTGACTAATTATAAAGCGATTTGTGATAGATAGAATGCATTTGCATGTAAAAAAAACAGTAACGTAATTTCTGCCTTTTCTTTTGAGACACCCAAAGAAGATACCTATAGGAATCAAACTTGGGGAAAATGGTGGAAGGTGCATTAACGTTTATATAAGGACCGGGAAGTTACCATCCTAAAGAAGCCAGATAGGATGAAAAGGAAAGTTTTGCTCTTTTATCTTCATTTCCTGTGGCTTCTGACGAAGGGACAGGCTAATCCTTCCTCAGGTCGATCCTCCAGTATTCAGTAAATCATTCTTCATGGTTGTAATAAATAAATGAGAGTGATAGCTCCAACCAGCCAAACGTTTTGGGGGTTAACTGCTCATTGTAATGCATTTCATCTTACAAACATGTCATGACTCCTATGCTATTTTTTGATATGGCTTTTTTTTCGGCTGTGCAGTACAGCAAATTTGAAAGTTCACTCTCATTACTTATCCCAGTCACTTCTTTCTGCCTGTGATTTCTTAAGCATATGAAAAGATTGTAATACACAGTAACCCATAACAATCGTAGCCTGAAGTTAAATCTTAAAAATTATGTTTTAACGACAAGTTTTCTTCTACTTCTTTTTTTTAACACTACGTTTTGTTTTCATTGTTATCTCTAACTGCCTTTGCCTTTAGTAGTAAATGCTTTTGCATTAACTGAGTGGTAATTGGCTTTATTGTATGATTCAATTGCATATGTTTTAGCAAGACGCAATGTCCTTTACGTATATATATATATATATATATATATATATATATATATATATATATATATATATATGTATATATATATGTGTGTGTGTGTGTGTGTGTGTGTGTGTGTGTGTAATGCTTTTGCCTTTCAAGACTTTACTCTGTTTTTTTCCATCTGTCCATCCACCTGTGGTGTTTTCGCATGGTAACACTGCGTCCCGGGCTTTAAATAGTTACGCTATGTGTAAGTTTTAGGTAAATAAAAGGATATCTGGGTGTACATTTGCAACTGAAAATGTTTTAATAATTTACTGTATGCGAATTACACCGTTAATATTCGAAATAGAATATTATTTAAAGCCCGGAACGAAGTGTTACCATGCGCAAACACCACAGGCGGATGGACAGATGAAAAAAAAACAGAGTATAGTATATTTTCAACCCAATTCTGTGAGTTCCAGTCATGCTTGGAGTAGGAGGTGTTAGATAAATATTGTTCCCGTGGTGAGGAATTCCTCAATACGGTACCCGAAACCGATATTCATGTTCATAACTTTTTTTAAGCACGCGGAAAAACTGATCCATATACTACTTGCGTTGGGAAATGATGATAAAAAATGTTGTCTTTCCGTTTTTTAGTGGGTACCGAGAAAGCCTGCCATAACTTTGGGAGCGACATTAAAAGGCTTTTCTTGCCCCTTTTAAGGACACCTGGAAAGTCCTTTTTTTTTCACAGCGGTAATAGGAAACAGCATCTAAACGTCTTTGTAAGTTATCATATTTATTTTTGAAAAATTACTTTAGTCGTATTTAATTCATACAGGGAGACATTGAATCACCAGTCATAAAAAACGGCATCAGACTATTTTTTGTTTTTTGTTTTTTGAGGGAAGAACATGCCTTTAATTGAAACAAGGCAACTTTTCTCTTTTCTTTTTTCATTTCGTATTACCCCCGAGTGATGAATCTTTGTTTATATAGATTTTCTACGGACTTTTCAAGGAGGAAATAAAATGGTGTGCCTTTGTATGGCGACGGGCTCTCAAGCAGATTAACAGATACCTTTCCGGGAATATCTCGTTATTTTTCGATGTACGCAAGCCTAGATTACACACACACAGATATATATATATATATGACTGGTAAAAATGTTCTGTAACAACAGAATTCCATCTAATAAAAGGAGCCCATAAAAACACCAAAATGTAGAGAGAAAAGTACTATATTTCAGAGACTGCTGTCTCTCTCTTCAGGTATATACCTGAAGAGAGAGACAGCAGTCTCTGAAATATAGTACTTTTCTCTCTACATTTGGTGTTTTTATGGGCTCCTTTTATTAGATTATATATATATATATATATATATATATATATATATATATATATATATATATATATATATATATATATAATCACTTTTGCACGTGATTCGTTTCTCACGCATTACCACAGTTGAAAATTAAGAGGTCCAGACCGTTTTCGACTTTATTTCCAAGCCAATGAAACAGGACTGATACATAGTATTAGAAGTCAAAAATATATCTTACCACAGAAACACTACTGACGAACATATACAACCGTAGGAGACCACGGATCTCACATTTTTGTACTGTATATTTCGGTGAAAATAATATCTTTTCAGAACCTTTCTCCCCAGAGAGAGAGACAGAGAGAGAGAGAGAGAGAGAGAGAGAGAGAGAGAGAGAGAGAGAGAGAGAGAGAGAGAGAGAGAGAGAGAGAGAGAGTCTGGGGTCGTATAGTCAACGAAGTTACGGTCCTGTCGATAATTCTTGTTGTTTAAATATTGACTTGCAAGTAATATGTTATACTCTTTATGTTTTTTCGTAAGATATTTTCCATGTCAGTGTTCTAACCTGGTAAAGATCCCTTTTGCCATTTTATAAGTCTTTTATTTACAGCCGTTGTACCACAGATTTTTATGTCTGGGTCTACATTTTGTCAATTACGGAGAGAAGTGATATGGATGACACAGCTTTTCTTCCTTACAGTTGTTTAGAGGAGAAAAAATGACGTTTTTCTTTAAAACAAAGGAAAGTGAAGGATTCATTAACATAATTTCCCCCGTTGTGTCGATAAAAATCAAAGACGGACACATTTTAGTTCCATGTTTCGTCAAAACCATAAAGTATACGATAACAGATTGACCATTTCTTAATCACTTCAGTTAAAGACTTAAGCAATTCAATTGTTTTTATTCTTACGATGCACTTGGCCTTGTATGTGACAGTTTGGAATTTTTTACTCGTCTAGATCCTCTAGATAAGTATTCAAAAATAAATGAAATCAGTCGGGATATATGACTAGATTTTATAAACCTCATCACGGACGTTGCTGAAGTATTTGATTGTTATTGAACTCATAACCCCTTAAACGTTTCCTAAATATTAGCCCTAATCTTTGCGAGCTAAACTTTGCGTCAAGACCGTAGTATTTTTACTCTTTTCCCATTGCCTGGAGACACTCCGTACCTTTTCAATGAAGTGTTAAGGCAGTGGTTCCCAAACTTCTTCTGGTCGTTACCCACGTTTATTACCGGATACTTGTCCATGGCCAACCGCCCACCGCCAAGCATAACCCAAGTATGTATAAAACCCATGGTTTTATACATACATATCCTCAGATTATGGTCCCCTGCATTCTGCTACCTGGCCCCCAGTTTGGGAACCACTGGTTTAGAGTAATCAAAATGAAAAGTGGTGAATTAATGGACGATTTAAAATATACTTTTTTGTGTATGTTTTTAGATTGCCTTTTAGCATGATTAGTCACGAAATTCATCGTGTTATGATTAGAACTTTTAGCAGTCAGCTGTGCGTTGCCATTCAGCAGCGTATGATCGGTTCGATTCATTGGGCTGTCATAAAACTTTTAATGAATTTTCCACACACACTCACATACACACTTCTATGGCTTTTAGTTGATTAGACATCAGCTTCAAATTTGTCGAATTTGAATCTGAATTTTACAAGCGTATTATTTCATAGTTAATGATATTTGAATTTTACAAGCGTATTATATCATAGTTAATTATATTTAAATTTCACAAGCGTATTGTTTCATGTTAATTATGTATGGAAAACCGTAGATTTGTATAGATACCGAATATTAACTATTGTCACTCCTTTTGCTGTTATAACAACAACAGATTCAATTGAATACCACGTGTCTTAAAGTTAGACTAAGTATTTAGAGATCACGTATTCACTTAATTGTAAGGAATTTTCCTTAGTTTTATGTCTTCGGTTTCGATGTGAATTTTTCCATGGCTTCGTCTTTCCATAATTTACTTTTTATTCAGAATTGAGTATGCCGTAATTTCGAATGTTCCAGAGGTCACAGACTTCAATAATGTTGCCCTCTTTTAGACCAAATGAGTATCCATTCTGTATTTAAGAATCATGTATATATTTCCACTTAGTATTTAAAAATAAAAATTATTTTGCACTGATTTACCTTCGTGAAAGGAGAGGATAAGATTATGCAATATTGAAAAAATACTGGGGATTATCTTAATGCAATTAACGCCCACTTACGTTCAAATTATGGAATATGTGTAACGATATCAACAGACGAAATATAAAGATAAGGAAATGTTTAACGAGATGTCTTGCTCATTGCAAAAACTACTCACTGAATAATTTTTCCAAAAGTTAGTGACTTCATTTAAAAGTTAAATAATCATGAATTAGAAATACAAGTAACTGTATCACACAACAGGATGCAACATTCATATAGGCTTAAGTAACCGTCTTTCACGTGTTTTCATTAATTGAAAACTTTACCCTTTAGATACTTTAAAAAGGTTAATGGATTTGTCAATCATCTAAAATATATTACTCACGTGGATGGGTTAGATTACAAGATTCAGTTTATTTCTAATATATGTAATATCTTTTGCACCCTAATAATCTTTAGTTTTTCCCTGGAAAGATATTATTTGTGATTTGGGTTTACTCTACAATGCGCAGATATACAGGATAGCCATGTTCCAAAAATGCCTGGTAACTAGTTTTTTATTATTATTATATTAATTCGGCCGTCTACAACATTTGTTCATATCAAGTTAAATGTTGATAAAAAGACGGAATTGCTTTCCCTAACAACGCAGTGATCAAGTAATTATTTGAAAATAGTTTTTAGCAAAATGTGTATTGTCGAAGGAACTAAAATTCGTGCAAGCTATCTGTAAAAAAAAAAAAAAAAAAAAAAAAAAAAATAGGTACCACTAAAATTCCTAGTAAATGTTTATGATTTATGTAATTGAACACATGTGAAATAGGCGAAAATTATTAAGTCATCCCTCAAAGACCCCTTTTTTTTTTCTCTCTCTCTCTCCCGTAAAAATTTTAAACGGAAGGAATGAAATTGAATGTTAAAATAGAAATTCATTAATACATATGAGTTTCACTTCCATGTCGCTTTCGTTACTCCCTCTCTCTCTCTCTCTCTCTCTCTCCTCTCTCTTCTCTCTCCTCTCTCTCTCTCCACCAACATTTAATTTTTCCTATATTGTCTTCGTCAGTTTTTTAGAAGATACTCAAACCCTTATCAGATTTTATTTCTCAGGCTGACATTAACTTTTCGCTACTACGTAGATTAAGTGTCATTTTCTGTGATCGAGTGATTTGTGTATTACCTTCCCTACTGCGTTCGCAGAACCAAGTACGGAAGAATAATATTTTCAAGCATGTGGGAGCGCATACTCAAGATAAATTCCAGGCGCCCTATTCTATAAATATTTAATAATTACTGCTCCCTTGCGTTTATCTGCAATTTCTAAAAGGAAACGGGAACTGGCCATAACTTGCTATCAGGAATTGCCAGAACCTTACTGAGGGAAAGCCTAGGACAACATGTATGGAGTATCTGCATTTGTTATCTTTTTTAGTGGAATAAAATAAATTTGAGTGCAGTTTTCCTTCGTGTATCTCGCGAAGGTACAATTATTTTCAAAGCTAATTTACTTGGCCCTGTTAAAAGCAATCAGCTAAGCATCTGATCAGCTTTTTGTTAAAACAATAGTTGTCCAAGTGCTTGTTGAAACAAATGTTTTTTTTCGGCCCACACTGGGTACAAATAGAACAATGATTTATAAGATCCAAACCTCAAAAAGAATTTCTAGCAGGTGACCGAAAAATAACAAAAATAGCTTAAAGATTCTTAGTGTTAACCCCCCCAGGGAAACTTATTAATGCCAAATGAATACGAAATGTAGCAAAACTACTAATTAATTTAAGGGATAATAACACCTTTACCTCGTAACAATGTATTTATATGTTGAAACAATTGCATGAAAAAAAGGAAAAATCTTCTCTTCAGAAAGAGGAATAGTTCACTATTCTCCATCGCTTGAAGAAAGGAGGAAACAATGCGATTATCACCCCAGACTAATTTAATGTCTTTCCCGTCTCGTTCAACGGAATTTTTTAATGGCTGGAAAACGTCTATGACCACAAGACTTATGTTATGGTTTTGATATTACCATCTGATATTTTTCTTTCGCTTTAACTTTTTCTCCTACATAAACGTTCTTTTCCCCTACATAAGCGTTCTTTTCCCCTACATAAGATCTGGTGTGTTGTGTGTGTGTGTGTGTGTGTGTGGTGTGATCCTCTCCTCTAAAGCCTAAGCGACATTTCAGGTCTCGTATTCCAGAAAGAATTTGGAATGTTTCCAAAAACCTTCTCTTTCTGTCGACCAGCGATGAATTTAGTAAGAGATCTAACGAATATTATTTTTCTCTATGATTGTAGATATCATGGAGTAGTTCAGTGAGCAAGCCAATTATCCACAACTGTATTTTGAGAGAAAAAAAGAAAGGAATAATCGTTTCATTTATTTGAAGGATCCAGTTCATGTATTCTTAGTTGGAATATTGGTGATATCAGAAAAACTGTGTATATTCCTGTTGGATTTGTTTTAAAACAATAACGAGAGTATTTTCATATGTAGTTTTTCTGGATTCTAGTTCAGATATCTATTGTACAGTGCTGAATGACGAATCACATCATACAGCAGACCAATTACCGTGAATTTAAGTCCTAGTTACGTTTAAGTAATTATCAAGTAGAATAGATGACTAAAGTTGATTTAACTATCGTTATTCTTGCATAATATTACTGTTAATACTAATTAATATTACATAGACATTATGCAGCGTACACCGAAAAAAGAAAGTATTTTATTTCTGAAGAAGGAAAATAAACTCCTACTTTAAAATATACGACAAAGATCCTTAGAGTTGGACGAACCCAGGAAGTAAATTTCCTCCATTTCTTCTCTTTTAATCCCGTCCACTTCCTCTGTTTCTCCTCTGTTAACTAGTTAATCACCAGATCTCCGGTGAATCAAGAAAGGTTTTATTTATACAGCCAATCAGCTCCAATTTCTTTTTGCGGTTAAGCCAGCTGTTTTATTTTTCTCCTCAAGAAGAAAAGGTATTGAGCTCAAAGAGTAAAACGTGAAGGAATTAACGACATAGAAGAAGAAATAAGAAATAATTCAGCTTCATTGATTTATCTTAATTTTTCTGTCCCGGGAGTTGAAATGAGTGAAGAAAGAGCACATTTATATCATCAGACATGATTATAGCATTTAGTTTCCGTAATCCCCAAAGAACATACGAAGATAAACAAGATATAGTCATTTGTTTTCATAATCCTCAGAGAACATACGAAGATACCACGGAAATGAACAGCTTTGTAGGCTAGATCTAAAAATAATGGTCCTCTATGGCCTGTTAAATGAAGATGGAACGCCATAATCTTGAAAAACCGTCGACTCTTATGACTCCTCATTCCCATCCATTACGTTTCTGGTGGTACTAGTGTGCGTTCTTTAGGATTGTAAGTTGTTGCTGTTTACTACCGTTTACCTATCTATATAACACTATCACACACAACTGCCTCAATACAAAGGAGAGAGAGAGAGAGAGAGAGAGAGAGAGAGAGAGAGAGAGAGAGAGAGAGAGAGAGAGAGAGAGAGAGAGGGCGGGTGGGGCGCTCTTGTGTACTGGAGTGAACTGTGGGAAACGGTTTTTCTTCCACATGATAGGGACAAGTTACCATAAAGCGTCGCCATAATGGGCTGTGAAGGGAAAACTGAGTTATCATTTGGACTAATAAAAAAAAAAAAGAATAAAATGGCGTCTATCAAAAAATAAGGCAGCTTCCGTCAATGAGGTTAAGAGAAGTACTATTGACGGATGCTTCTAATTTGTATATAAGTTATCTCCCTAAAATATGAAATTAGAAGTCTCACGTGAAAAATATGAAACTGAATGATTGAGCAATGAAATAAAGTTTTACTAGAACTTACTTAAAGAATATGGATTATAAAAAAAAGCTGTTTATAGAATGTAATAAAGGGGTGAATTAGGATTATATACTGCATCTTGCAAAAAGGGCTGAAAATGTTTAAAGCAAGAGACGAGTTAGAATCATCAAAACTTTTGGTGAGAATTTGGAAAAATACCCACGAATAGTAAGTTATGAAAAACACACGGGGAAACAATCAGGAACTTAGTGAAGAAAATGATTGGAAAGCTAGAATAGTAGATTATGATATGCCTTACTATATTTAGGTAAAAGAAATTGTAAGTTAACTTTGTGTATAGAAACGGTGAAGATGAATTCCGGGGAGGGGGAAATGATGATGATCATCATCACCAATTTTGGGAAAAATGATGTTAATGGAGAGAGAGAGAGAGAGAGAGAGAGAGAGAGAGAGAGAGAGAGAGAGAGAGAGAGAGATTTCTGCTCAACATCGACTCTACACTTCGTTCTTGAAGACCTGAATAGAGTTGATGAACTTTTCCATCAATGCCATCTGTCCTCCTACACGACGTGCATACTCATCATACCCTTGGCACCCTTCATCCAGAGTTTCCAGCAGTGCAGAATAATTCTTGAGCACAGAGTCAAGCTGATGTCCTCACAGTCCATCTGGTCTGGCAGAGTGGTTTTAGTGAAGGTGAATAATTCTTCCCCATTTGCATTTGCTCAAAAAGATGAGACCTCTTTGGAGAGAACTTGACCAGTTTAGTTATCTCTGCAACCAAATCCATTGCATCCGGCGCTGTCTTTGATTTTCTGGTCACCTCTTGCAGACATAAGTTGATACAGTGGGCTAGACAGAGAATTTGGATTGCAGAATTTTCGTTTTCCAACACTCGTGTAGCCAATCCAGTTCTGTGCCCTTGCATATTACTTGCACTATCATAAGCCTGGCCATGGCAAAGACTGATGGGAAAGTTACACCTTATGAGCACATCCCTCAATGCTTTGAAATGAGTTCCACTATGGATTGATGGTATCTCAAAGAATCCAAGCGGATCTTCAAAATCTTCATAACTGCCATTTACATATCTGACGAACGAACAAATAAAATTCTCGAAATGTTTCTCTTTTCTAGTCCAATATTACGTTTATGGACCACATAGTTTTCGTCTGTGACACTTCTGATAAACTACCAAAAACAAAAACATCAAAATACCACCAGAAATTATGATATACTAACGATATAACACTCACTGACAAATGGAAGCACTCACAACATCGAAAAATCCTTGACAGCAGCAATCTTGAAAAATGTCAATTTTTTATATTTTTTGGCTGTGCTGAAAAATGGGAGGGCCAAAGGATACTTTGGCCCCTCTTCTTTTAAAAGTGCAGGAGCCATAGTCCTTGTGGCCCCCTCCTACGTCACTGTATATATATATATATATATATATATATATATATATATATATATTATATATATATGTGTGTGTGTGTGTGTGTGTGTGTGTGCGTGTGTGTGTGTGTGTATGTGTGTAATCATGAAAGCTAATGGAAAACGTTAAATGTAAAATCACAAAAATTAGATTTTAGTATTTCCTTTTATTTACACGTCCACGCTAGTCCTTATTGTTCTCTGTCAACTCAGAATGACAAAATTTTGTGATATTTAAATATTTTTACATAGCTTGGTTTCAGATTTATTTTGGTTTAGGTGTTCCTTTTTAAAACTTTGAAGCCATGTTTTTTTTCCATTTGGATTTTATTTTCACGGTTATGTACGATTGAGATGACTAGTGGTTTCAAACGAGAGTGACACTCACGCGCACACGTACACACCTACCCATTTATATATTGCAGCGTGCCAGCCGCGATCTCATTGGGGCCATGGGTTAAGGTCTTGGGTCAGTTAGGATGCCTTTGCAACAGAAAAAGGGGGTCAGCAAGCAGAAATAGTTAAAAGATTGCTGTGAACAGTATACTGTATTACCAAAATTGCTTAAAAAAAACACGCTTCCACTAAAACTAGGTATAATTTCCCTTAAACGCAAGGGATATTACAGGGGTTTCTATTGATCCACACGGTACTCCAGGCTACGTTTAACAGTTACAAACACTAACTAGTGCCACACCAGGTATAATGTAGATGTAACTAAAATTACCTAGAGCTAATTTTAAAGTTAACAAGTAAAAGTAAAAACAGGGTTTCCTCGATGGGTCTGATACAGAACAGTAGGAGAAAATGCACCTTTCAAAAATAGCGTCTGTGATCGCTTGGAAAGTGCAATTTACAATTGTTTCTGTTTAACACCGTTGCTTGACACACAGGTAAACACAACAGCACTGACGGTTCATCTACATGATAGTCAGTGCTGTAGGGACTTCGGCTAAGAATATTGCAAAGAATTTACTTTACTTTTTAAGGCGCAAGCGCAAAACAAAACATTAGACAGTTTCGCACTGTTTCAAGCAAACTATTTACTCAGCTTGTCACTAAAATATAACTAAATCACTTGTTCAACATATGACTAGAACACTTCTTGAAATAATTGTGTCACTGTAATAGGTCACAATTCACTGCATGGGAGTAGGAGAAGCATTCAAAAGGAGATTAAATATCAAGGAATGGGAATGGAGAGGTTGGTTAGGAATGGGAACGGGCATTACAGACACTGCATCTATTCGAAAATACAGTTCTTTCGACACATTACCTGATGTAGTCAGTGGACTGGACGTTCATTGTAGAATGAGCCAGTTAGAATGTTGGTCGATGAAAACATATATCTTCTTGTTGCCAAGGAAGGGAATAAGTAGTGTGTAACTGGAATTGCTGATCACACAAGGCCGTGGTATAATGTTGATAAGTTGGTGAGTAAGGACTTCGTCTGGATGGAAGGTCTTGTAGGCTTTTAGCTTTTTTAAGCCAAGTCACTGTGCTAGATGAGTCTCTCAACTCAATATGGATAGCTGGGTCCGGCAATATCTACGGTCGTAGGAATATCATGACTGGAACCTCCTACTTAGCTGTAGGTTCCTACTTAACTGGAGCCTCTGACTTAACTGGTTTGTGAGGGTGATCTTGGGCCCTTATATCCCCGTCTGCGGCCGCCATCTTAGATGTTTTCTGATCGGCGGTTTCTATTGTTTCTTCGTCAAATCCTCAGGTTGTGCTGGGAGAGAACAAGATTTCGACAGAAAGAGTGTCTCATTTGTTACAAGAGTGGAGGGGGCGTCGCATAAGAGAGAGGTTGAGAGTAGGCGGAGCACTATATAAAATATTATAGGTGCGAAGGGTAAGTGTCAGGTCAAAACTTAATGACCCGCGATAGGGTTTGAGAGGGGTCGGCCGCTGGAGCGGAGTGTTAATGAAGGTATCCCGACCCTATGGGAATTGACACAATAGGATGAGGAGAGGTGTGAAAACTGAATCTGTGCCCTTTCCCATGATGTTGTGACCAAATGAAAATTGGCAAATGCAGGTAGCCTGCTAGCTGGGTGGCGTGAAATGCTAATGACAGCTAGATGCCGTTAACAGTGATTATATGAAATTGGATAGGGAAATTGACAATAGCCTTAAGGGACGGTCAACCTCATGCTTGAAGGACTTACGGAATTCTCAAAGAGCACCTGGATATCCCACTATTGTATTCTCTATGACTTCAAAGGAAATTTGAAGGTTGGGGGAGGCACAATGATAGTCAAGCCAGACAAAGCTAATCTGATTTTATTTTGACACTAAGCTGATTTATGTGACATTAAGATGTCGTTTTCATCGCAGGCGAGAGACTGGGAGTGTTTATGATTTATCTGACAGTGAGACGAATGGAGCTAATTTCCCTGGCATCATTTGTGCCACTGCTATCTGAAGGTAAGAACAGCCTTGGGCGAATCGCCTGAGTTCCTACACTGCAAAAAAAAAAAAAAAAAAACTCCCTACTTCGTTTCTTTTACTTTAAATTTACTTTTCTTGGATAAAAAATGGAATTTGGCGAAAAAAACTAAATGACGCATATATATATATATATATATGATATATATATCTATATATATATATATATATATATATATATATATATATATATATATATATATATAGGCTATGCAGGTATATCACATACATCCATTCAGGAAATCGCAGACAACCACATCAGAAGAATAATTTATTAGAGACGTTTCGCACATACAATGTGCATCTTCAGTCTGTTGAGATAAAAAACACATACATATTAGCATTCAATAATAGCAGGATTCTCAATATAGTAAAAAGACTTCCTTCTCAACTAACGGTTGGTTGCGCCTTGGTATTTGTTTTTTTATTTGTACTTTTTACTTTTTAGTTTTTACTTGTCAATTTTAGTCCTTTATGTCAATTTTAAGTTAATTTAGTCTTTTTACTATATTGAGAATCCTGCTATTATTGAATGCTAATATGTATGTGTTTTTTATCTCAACAGACTGAAGATGCACATTGTATGCTGCGAAAACGTCTCTAAATAAATTATTCTTCTGATGTGGTTGTCTGCGATTTCCTGAATGGATGTATGTGATATACCTGCATAGCCTGTTTGTTCCGTGATGATTCGACGCCTGTTCCTAGTTTTCCTTTTCGTTCTTCGCCTCCGCCTTAGTGGGATTCGTCACTTTTCACAAATACTGAGATGTCGTTACCCAGCAACTACCTTGTCTATTTCAAGAAGACTGGAGAAGGCAACTCTTAAGCTCCAGAAAGCAAGATGCGACCTAGATTTCCTTCAATATTGCGAGCTAAACGAAGTTTTTTTCCCGAAGTTCATCCGCTTCAAACTCTATAAGTCCTGCCTTTATAGTACGGAGTTCTACAGAGATACGTTAAGGACACTTCTTCGCAAAGAGATTGATACAAAGCAGACCGCAATACAGAAGCTTGATATTACTGTTAAACAACTGAAAAATGTACTATTTAATGACTTGTCTTTTTTGGACCGTATTATTTTCCAGAAATATTTTAATAAACATATAAATGATTTTATAGATAATGTTCACCAGCGCCACCAAAGGAAATTGCAGAGCTTAGGAGTTGCTACTCCTGTTTTTAACCAAAGATGTAATTGTATTTTTAATTTTTCTAACTATGTGCTGTCTAAGAGAGAAGAATTTTTACTTTCGTTTGGGCTTGAATTTTGTTTACCTTCTTATAGACCTTACTATGCCAGATTCTTTTATCCACTGGAAGTGTTTGTTTTCAACGTCTAATCAAAACTTGATGTAAAATATAAATGTTAGCAATTTACAACAGAAAATTTCCTCTTTGGTCCCATAAGACCTATTCTCAACTGAAGGTCTCGTGGACCCCGTTCTTTAGAAAAGATGACTTGCAATTATTACTCACACTTAGAAAAAGAGATGATCTAGTTATTTGTAAGCCAGACAAGGGAAAAGGTGTTGTAATCTTAAATAAAACTGAATATACAACTAAAATTGAAGAATTTCTCTCCGATAATACTAAATTTAAACTTCTAGGAGAGCCTAATTTTTTAGATATTTATAAACGTGAAGATAAAATTAAACAGATTTTTAAGGAAACTAAAAAATGAAAACATATTGGATGAAAATACATACCAAAAACTTTTTGTCTCGGGTTCTTCATTTAGCATTCTTTACGGACTACCGAAAATTCATAAGCCTGGTTGCCCTATTAGACCAATTATGGCGGCATACAACAGTCCATCTTATAATATATCTAAATTTTTAGTATCTATTTTAAATGAGTTTTCTTTTAACCAATACAATGTGAAAACGGTTACGAGTTTCAAGATCAAATAACTAAACAGGATGGTGAACTCTTTATGGCCAGTTTTGACGTGGCGTCGTTGTTTACGAATGTCCCTATTAATGAAACTATAAACATCATAATTGACAGAATATTTCCAAATGAAGAGTTTTTATTTCATGGTTTTAATAAGCTGCTTTTTAAGCAATTTTTAGAACTTGCCGTTTCACGACTCAGCTTTTGTTTTTAACAATAAATTATATTCTCAGGTAGATGGTGTGGCCATGGGTTCTCCCTTGGGTCCATTATTCGCAAATTTTTTTATGTCTAGTCTTGAACAAGAATTTTTGAATTCTTGTCCTAATTCTTTTAAACCATTGTTTTACAGAAGGTACGTGGGACGATACCTTCTCCCTTTTTAGATACGAATGGCAAGCTTTACAATTTTTACAGTTTATTAATTTGAAACACCCTAACATTAATTTTACTGTGGAACTCGAAAACGGTAATTCATTACCGTTTCTTGATATTTGCATAACTAGGGATCAGTCATTTTAACACTTCAGTTTTTAGAAAGAAAACATATACGGGACTTTCTAATAATTTTTATAGTTCTTGTCAAAAGAGTTTTAAGCTTAATGCAATCTCCACTCTGGTTCATAGAGCAATAAAATACTCATCAAACTGGGATATCTTTCATAAAGAAATTGATTTTTTTATCTAATATCTTCCAACGAAACTCGTACCCTAAGAATGTATTTTTTAATATTGTTAACAAACTTTTAACTTTGCATTTTAAACCACCCATTCCAATGATAGGCGTACCAAAGAAACTAATGTATGCCTCCATACCATATATATACAATAGCAAATTTCACAACACCTAACTAGAATCATAGAAAGTGAAATTCCCTGTCTAAATATAAAACTTATATCTAACAACCCATGCAAAATAGGCTCTTTTTTCTGCTTCAAAGATCGTCTGCAGCAGTTCATGCGATCCAACGTGGTATACAAATTTACGTGCCCGGGATGTCCCGGAATTTACGTTGGATCGACTAGGAGGCTGCTGCAGATGAGATACTGCAGTCACATGGGCTTTAGTTTCAGGACCGGTCAAAAATTAAGTAGGCCTGAACACTCAAACATAAAAAACCACGCAATCAATTGCAAGATAGAGGTGAAGAAACAACACTTCTCTATTTTAGGCTCGGTTAAAGACTCTGATTACATAACCACTCTAGAGTCATTATATATTAAACGTCTTGTTCCCTCGTTGAATAGTGGAGTTTCATCTTCTCCGCTTTATCTGGCATAGTCAACGTTTTAACTTCTTGCCCAAGTCTAGTCATTCTACCTCCTTCCTTCTCAACTAACGGTTGGTTGCGCCTTGGTATTTGTTTTTTATTTGTACTTTTTACTTTTTAGTTTTACTTGTCAATTTTAGTCCTTTATGTCAATTTAAGTTAATTTTAGTCTTTTTACTATATTGAGAATCCTGCTATTATGAATGCTAATATGTATGTGTTTTTTATCTCAACAGACTGAAGATGCACATTGTATGTGCGAAACGTCTCTAATAAATTTTTCTTCTGATGTGGTTGTCTGCGATATCCTGAATGGATATATATATATTATATATATATATATATATATATAAGTATGAAGACAGGAGCAATTATCTAAGGATAAACATATTATTGTAGGGAGATGCGTTTCTGTCTTTTATCCATTTATTTAGCGCCGACGTTTCGTCTCAGCTTGATACATTTTCCAGGCTGAAACGATTGCACATCAATTGCGTATAAGTAAAAAGATACACACAATGTTTACCAACACCAAATTAAAAACCTTTTTAATAAATTATAATAAAAAAAAAAACAGAATCAAAACCAGAAACACAGAATAACAGTGAAAGGGCTAAGAGCGAATACAGAGACTGGAAGACTACTGGTGGTTAAGAGAAGGTACAGTTAGCTTAATCATTATTGATTCAAGGGTGGTTATTCGTTCGGCCTATATGTCGGGTTCTTCCTACAATATTAAAATGAATGGCATATATGTATGTTTTGCAACTTTTACTGTGATTTCTTATGTTAGATTGTTCTGGATTTGATAGTCGACCAAACCCGTTCTATAGCTAATTCCTTGATGAAGGAAATTCGGAACTTGGTAGTTTTAAGCAGCCTCCTGGTGCAACCGATGTCAACATCTGGGACTCATTATACTTAAAAAAGGACACCGAAAGTGCAAACAGGGGGCTGATCTTATCCTTAACTTGGAAGAGTGCTCCGATAGTTCGGGGGTTTATGGGAATTAGTTTTGATTAAGGGCAGGGGCAATTGCTCATTGAATAGGTTGATGCATTTTTTCCTAAATTTATTATTATGGAGAAAGGGAAATCTAGCAAACATACGGAGCTTGGGGACACTATGGACTATTGGGGGTGGATTGAATTTCAGGTTAAGTAGCTTATTAAGGGATCTATGAAAAATTGCTGGAGGGAAATATTATATATATATATATATATATATATATATATATATACATATATATATATATATATATATATATATATTTTTTTTTTCTACTACTATTATTATTATATTTTTATTTTTTCATTTGTTGTTTCTCTGTATTCGCTCCTAGCCCTTTCACTGTTATTCTGTGTTTCTGGTTTTATTCTGTTTTTATTCTTAATTTATTAAAAAAGTTTTTAATTTTGGCGTTGGTAAACATTGTGTGTATCTTTTTACTTATACGCAATTGATGTGTGTTTATCCTTGAGTAATTGCTCCTGTCTTCATACTTCTATGCTGGATTGACCTGCTGGACTACGATTCGCTGGCACCATGACTTTCGGAAGCTTCCTCTTTGCCGCCCTGTTTCTCCTCCGCCTTCGTTCCCGAGGAGTGGAGGATTTGCACTTGCTAATACGAACGAGATACGATCCACAGCTTTTAGCCAACTGCCGTTCCTTGGAAAAACACACCAAGAAGTACAACAAAATCAACCTCGACCTCAACTTTTTGAGATATTGTCAGTTCAATAATACAGTTCCTGAGTTTATAAAGTTCAAAGTTTACAAAGCCTCCCTGTACAGCTCTGAGTTTTGCAATGATGCTACCAGGAACCTCCTTGAGCTGGAAATACGTTCAAAGACCAAGGAACTTCATCGCGCACATGACCAAATGACGAGATTCAGGACTGGTGTACTCAATTCGCTGACATTATTGGACTCTATCATTTTTAACCATTTATTTTATAAGGCTATTTCCTCCTTTGTTCGGACCGCTGAAGATAGACATTTCACAAAATTTCGAAATTTAGGCATTACCGTTCCTTTATTTAATAATAAAATTCATTCTGTGTTCAATTTTTCCAACCGAATACTTTCGAAGAGAGAGGAATTCCTACTGTCCTTAGGGTTAGACTTTTGCCTCCCCAACTATCGCCCAAATTACCAGCAATTCTTTTTGCCTCTCGAGATACTTTTTCAGAGAATAATTAAACTTCCCTTTTGCAAAAACATAGAGTTTTTAAGATCACAATTCTCAGCCCTCGCCCACAACTCTTTTAATAATCTTAAAACTAGATGGGCTCCCTTTTTTTTTTTACCAAGAATGATTATGACATTTTGAAAAACCTAGCCAAAGATAAAAATTTAATAATTACCCGTCCAGTTATCCTTGACAGACATGACTACATACAAAAAATGAATGACATTTTACACGACTCTTCAAAATTTACCAAAGTTGGTGACCCAGACCTTTACAATATTACTAAACCCGAAGATTAAACCAACAGATTTATTAGAATACTAAAACAAACCAAAGCAATAGATGAAAATACGTATCAGGACCTTTTTGTAACAGGATCTACATATGGACTTATGTACGGACTGCCAAAGATACACAAAGAAGGAATTTCCTTTCAGACCCATCCTTTCTTCCATTAACACTGCTAGCTATAAACTCGCCAATTTTTTTTTTCCCTTTACTCCAACCACTGACTCACAACAAATATACATTAATAAACTCGTCCTCCTTTAAAGATCACATTTTCACGCAGGACTCAGATCTGTACATGGAGAGCTTTGACGTGGAATCTCTGTTTACAAATGTTCCCGTTGCCGAGACTATCAACATCATTTTAGACAGGCTATTCCCCACTGACGATTGCTTGTTCAACAATTTTAATAGAACTCAATTCAAGTTGTTTTTAGAATTAGCCGTGCTGGACACGCCCTTTGTTTTTAATAATACGGTTTTTAAGCAGACTGAGGGGATGGCCATGGGAAGCCCTCTGGGTCCTACTTTTGCTAACATATTTATGTGCTCCCTGGAGGAGCGAGCTCTAGATGTATGCCCCCCTAATTTCCGCCCACTCTTTTATAGATGCTACATAGATGACACTTTCGCCTTGTTCAGATGTAATTACCATGCTGATACCTTTTCTTGAGTATTTAAATAACCAACACCATAACATTAGATTTACGGTCGAAACAGAAACACATAATTCACTTCCGTTTCCTTGATGTGAGGATATCCAAGGACGAGTCTGGCTTTCATACTGGTATTTATAGAAAGAGCACCTTTACTGACCTGGGGACCAATATTTATAGCTCATGTTTTTTTAACTTTGAAATGAATTCCGTGTCAACTCTCCTCCATAGAGCCATTAATTTGACATCAAGCTGGTCTACCTTTCATACTGAAGTGACTTTCCTTGCTGATTACTTTAAGGATAATTATTTCTCTCCAGCAAATTTTTCATAGATCCTTTAATAAGCTACTTAACCTGAAATTCAATCCACCCCCAATAGTCCATAGTGTCCCCAAGCTCCATAATGATAAATTTAGGAAAAAATGCATCAACCTATTCAATGAGCAATTGCCTGCCCTTAATTTAAAACTAATTCCCATAAACCCCCGAACTATCGGCTCACTCTTCCAAGTCAAGGATAAGATCAACCCCCTGTTTGCCTCCGGTGTCGTTTATAAGTATAATTTCCCAGATGTGATCTCGGCACTTACATCGGTTGCACCAGGAGGCTGCTAAAAGTCCGAATTTCCTTTCATCAAGGAATTAGCTATAGAACGGGTTGTCGACTATCAAATCCAGAACAATCTAACATAAGAAATCACAGTAAAAGTTGCAAAACACACATATATGCCAGTCATTTTAATATTGTAGGAAGAACCCGATATATATGTAGACGAACTAACCACCCTTGAATCAATAATGATGAAGCTAACTGTACCTTCTCTTAACCACCAGTCGTCTTCCACCCAACTGTTTATTGCCTAATTACCTGTTGCTTTGTTTACACTCCCCTCCATAACAATTTTTCGTGTCAGTTCTCCTTACGCTACCGCTGTGGGTAGTTGTCTTATTCGTTCCATTATTATTATTGTTATACTATTATTATCATGATTATATATATATATATATATATATATATATATATATATATATATATATATATATATATATGTATATATAGTCTATTATTATTATTATTTTTTAGTTTGTTTCTCTCTATTCGCTCTTAGCCCTTTCACTGTTATTCTGTGTTTCTGGTTTTATTCTGTTTTTATTCTTAATTTATAAAAAAAGTTTTTAATTTTGGCGTTGGTAAACATTGAGTGTATCTTTTTACTTATACGCAATTGATGTGTAATCGTTTCAGCCTGGAAAATGTATCAAGCTGATACGAAACGTCGGCGCTAAATAAATGAATAAAAGACAGAATGCGTCTCCCTACTTCAATATATATATATATATATATATATATATATATATATATATATATATATATACACACACACACACGATCGGCAGTTCATGGAATGTCGTTCTATTTTCATACATTTATTTAAGAGCCGACGTTTCACATCGCTTGATGCATTTTCTATGCTGAAAAAGCGGTTAAAAACATTAAATACTTGTATACATAATGTGAAAGGTATATACAAAATTTACTTTTCACCTTATTTATATCTAAAGCAGAACAGACAGAATAACATAAATGAAAACTGTGTTGACGATGATTGGTTGTTGAGTGTTGGACTGGACAGTTTGATCATTATGGATTCCAAAGTCGTTAGTTCCTCTTCACTTCATACTTTTTCCACAATTTTAAAGTCGTTGGCATGTATATGTCTTTTACATGTTTTAGCACGATTCCTTATGTTGGATTGATCAGTTCTGTAGCTAACCCCCTGATGAGAACAAATTCGAACTTTTAGTAGTCTCCTGGTGCATCCAATATATGTGGCCAGACTACATCTGGGACAGGTATACTTGTGGATCACATTAGATGCAAACAGAGGACCGACTCTGTCCTTAGAATGGAATAAGGATCCAATAGTTCGTTGGTTCTTGGGGATCAGCTTCAGATTCAACGCTGGTAATTCCTTATTAAATAAGCTAGTACATTTTCTCCTGAATTTATTATCATACAGGAAGGGGAATTTTGCATATAGACGTAATTTGGGGACTGTATGAACTATAGGCAGATCATTCATCTTAAAATTGAGCAACTTATTGTGGGAGCTATAGAATATAACAAGTGGGAAACAGTTGTTCTTAAAATAGTTGGTTAGGAACGTGATTTCGTCATGAAAGGCGGCCCAACTAGAGGTGAGTGTAAAAGCCCTGTGAAGTCGAGTGGATATAGAATTTATTTTGAAATTGTAGAAACAGGAACTATAAAAATTGGTAGCTAGATCAGTAAAAGTGCTTTTCCTAAAAATGCCAGTATGGAAGCCTATCTCATCCCTTGTAATTCGGAGGTCCAGGAAAGCAAGCGAGTTATGGGACTTTTTCTAGAGTGAATTTAATATTAGGATGTTGGGAATTTACACAATCTAAAAAAATTATCAGCATGATAGTCGTGTCTGAAGAGAACGAAGGTATCGTCAGGTTAGCTACAGAATTAGAAGCAAACTATCGAGCCCTGATCAATCCAACATTAGGAGTCATGCTAAAATATGTAAAACACATATAGACGCCAACGACTTTAAAATTGTGGGATAAGTGCAAAGCGAAGAGGAACTAAATACTTTGGAAACTATAATGATCAAACTGCCCATTCCAACACTACAACCAATCATCGTCAGCACAGCTGTTTATTGTTTAATGTTTTTGTTTTTAACCCCGTGTGTCCTTTTCGTTTATGTTATTCTTTACGCCAGTTTAGCCTTCGCTACTAATGTGGGTAGGTATTCTGTGCTCCTTTGCTTTTACTTGTCTTTCCCCGTTTGTTAATTTTTTATTTGTTCTTTTTTTAGACAGAAATAAGGTAAGAAATAAATTTTGTATATAGCTTTCACATTATATGTATACAATTATTTATTGTTTTTAATCGCTTTTTCAGCCTAGAAAATGCATCTAGCGATGTGAAACGTCGGCTCTTAAATAAATGTATGAAAATAGAACGACATTACGTGAACTCCCGATAGTGTGTCATCCGAGCTGCTGCTCCTGGTTTGTGATGTGTGTGTGTGTATATATATGTATATATATATATATATATATATATATATATATATATATATATATATAGTATATTATTTATATATATATGTATGTATATATATATGTATATATATGTATGTATATATGTATGTATGTATATATATATGTATATGTGTGTGTATATATATATATATATATATATATATATATATATATATATATATATATATATATATATATATATATATAAGATCAAGGGCAGGAACACGAAGAGATTCAACATTATCCTTTAATCCTACGTTTCGTGACAACATCGCCACATCTTCAGGGATTTTTCTACAAAATAAAGTATAAAATGTTAACATAAAATAAGAGCTGATCACAAGATCCAATAGTTGAAAAGTAAAAACAGTTTAATGGTAAAATTACAACTATCATACTTAAATTACATGCACACTTGATTAAAACAGACCAGAAATACCAAACCACTTACAAATGACGAGAAGAATATTTAAAATTAAAGCTAAATTACACAAAGATAAAAGTAATAACAAATATTACTTTTTATGATATTTGTTATATATATATATATATATATATATATATATATATATATAGATATAGTTGTAAAATACAAACGCTCTGCGTGAAATGGAGATACTCTGGCCTCCTTACTATAAAAGAGATAATAACCTGTGGCATAAAAACATACCGTGACATGTGGAATAGAACAAAATTGCAATTAGCTGTTTTTTCTAAAATATGATTAAGGATTTATAGAAATAAACTCGATATTACGATGGTCATAAAAGGCGTTGGAACCTGGGCACTTACGTACCCAAGGTTTTTCTTGGGCAGGCAACAAAGGCCTAAACACAACAGCAAATTTTACTCAACTCCCAGACCCATCAGTGATTAAATTGCTAACATTTCATTCGACTTACCCCTTTCACTGTGAGATATTATGGTAATGAACACAAAGGAACGTCTTTCACAGAAATATATTCTGATTCACCATGGGACGAAGGAGAGACCTCGGTCTTTTTGAGGTGAGTCCATAATATCTCACAGCTACTTTTGAAAACCAGCTCTGGCCCACTCCAGTTCATAGTATGGCCTTTGTCCCTAATATGTAGATAAATCCCCGAGTTCTCTGAGGCATATCTACTAATCTTTTCAAGATGGGATCTACCACTTCCCCCACCTTTTATCTTCACAACACACAAACACACACACACACACACATATATATATATATATATATATATAAATATATATTATATATGTATATATATATATATATACACACCTATATATGTGTGTGTGTGTCTTAAGTTATAATAATGCTTTAATATCTAATTCACTCTACCTCGGAATTAATATATTGATATATTTTAAAGGTCGAGGTGGTTTGATGCCAACTCCAAACAACGAATACCTGAACCCGACAGGGATTTGTAGGTGAGAGGTGGCGTTAACTATCCTCTTTGTGATAGCATTGTGGTGTAAAGTGCTTCACTGTACGCCCTAGATTCTTGGTTCCGTGGTTCGTGCCCATGAGTCGACGAATTTCTTAACTATAAAAATTCCCCTACGGTTAACATATCTGAAAATATATTAATTCTGAGGTAGAGTGAATTAGATATTAAAGGACATTTGTTGCTTAATGTGTATATATATAGACACACACACACACACACACACATATATATATATATATATATATATATATATAGAGAGAGAGAGAGAGAGAGAGAGAGAGAGAGAGAGAGAGATGCCTTTAAATGAACTTTAAACTTCTATCACTTATGGACAGAGTAATTGATCGTGCGAGTTAATCCCCTTTACAGATCACATACGATTTTTCGAATTGTACAAAATAGATAGGAGTTTAACCATGTGTGATACTAATATGTGTAAAGGACTTTTATCATCAATGTTATCTGCTCTGGGTTACCTTCATATATGGTATTTTTTGTTCATCGAGATCCGTAAACGATCTGGTGATGTCGATAAAAGTTAAAATCAAAGAAAGTAACATAATTCCTGATGAAAGAATATGCTCTCATGATTTTCCTTGTTCAGTCTTCGTTATGAAAGGAAATGAAACGCAATCATTATCCAGATTTTCAATTTTGATGTTTTTATTTTTGTCGTTTTGTTGTTGACCTTTACGGAGATGAGAAGGGAATTGGGATAGTGCAATGACAAGTATCGTTTACTTGTTTCGTTTACGTCTTTTTAAATTGTGTTTATTTTTGCGCGATGAAGAAAGGCATTGTATACTAATCACGAATTACTTGATAACCGACATTTTTCCTATTATGCAGCATCTGCATTTAACTATAACAACAACTGCATCGCCTAAAAGGTTTGCATGACTTCCGTCTATGACTGCATGTTTTCGTAGTTATAAACAGCGCTCCACCCACGATCAGACTGAGATCAAAAGCAGGAATATCAATTAAAAGTAAATTTGCTCTTATCAGGAAAAGAAAAATCTGTACCATTTGTATAGCTTTCACGATGCTCTTCCATACCTGAAGAAAAGTAACTCAAGTAATGTCGAATAAATGGAGGAGTTTTAGAAAAAAAAATCCTTGTGAGTAGCTTTGAAGAGTAACTGTTTAGGATAAAGGACTGTTCCATTAACTCACAATATCCTTGTCTTTCACTGATAAGCATTACGGTTGTCATTAATAATAATATGCAAATACTTTACTCTTGGAACCCGAATGGCCCGAGCCATCGATTCACGTAGCCCTCGCATTAATTTCAGCTATGCTTTTCATGGCTTTATTTTTTTCATGGAAATGACGTAGGAATTGGAACAAACAACAACGCCCATGATCTAAATAGTCTAGTGCTGCGCTTTAATGTAAAACCATTAAATACGGAGTGTTTGTTTATCATTAGTGACCTTTGCTCTGGCATTACTGGTTTATCAATTAAATTCATCGCGTGTAAAGTCACAGAACGCTAACAAATTTTATGTTTGTTTCCTCACGTTTTTTTTTCTTTTTCTTTTTCACTGAATTATTAAAGAAATGTCCATCGTCGACTTGAATCATAACTATGACCTCCATCGGGAAGGTGACGACTTTGGTTCAGTAGTCTCATTCTGTCGGTTTCTTTGTTGGTATAACTCTTGTGAAGATTACATGAAAATCAACGAGACGATTTAGGTGAAACTGAGCAGAAACATTCATAGGTTAACTGCTCAAAGATCATTAACTTTCGCCATTTATCGAAGAACAATTTGATGCCGGAAAATGATCACATCTTCATTGATATCGTCCAAAGACTCGTATAAAGGAAGGTATCCGAAAAATGTTTCCCACTTGCATTCTTTTTTTCACGAGTGAGTTAGTTTGAAGAATAGACATTCAGAAACATGTAAGAGCATTTACTCGTATGTTATTCATAAGATGATTTCAGAAGTATGACTGTAACATGACTGATGTTATAAGGGAACAAATTGACGTTAAATTGAAACTGTACAATAAATATATATTTTTGTCATTCCCAAAATGAGATCTTCTTTAGGCCATAAACGAGGGCCATTGCACCAGTAATGTCTTTTGTATGTGCAATTCTTTTGTTCCAATCCCTCCTTCCTAATGGCTGGAATTCATGATGGCAACGCGAAGCTCTATCTGCGCTCATCTTCCAGAAAGGGGAGAGACGGCAATCATACGGTGAAAGTCTTTTCATTACGGGATTATCGCATTTGATTCTGTGAGGGATCCCAATGATGGTTCATCGTGGGGTTCTCGTAATCCTTTTAGATGTGGTTTATTATGGTTTTTTAACGATGATGGAGGTCTTCGCGGCTATATTTAAGGTATAAAGATGATGCATTTCTACCCCACGAAAAGATTTTCTTTGCCTTTACACTGAAGGATTTTCAGCTTTCCTTCAAATGATGCTTGGCCGGGGAGTCGTTGTTATTTATAAAAAGGAAAGTCGTTTCAAAAATACTTGATGTCATGCTTAACTGAACTTGTTTTGAACATCATATCTTATAGCATATTCATACTTCGCAAAATGATTTAGATATTATCGTCTAGTTTTTGTAAATATCAGATTTATCATCATCGTCATAACTATTATTAAAATTAACACTATTATTTCTGTTATTAATTTTCCCATCGTCATTATCATGATATTCTTGATGATGATGTTAATATATTTTTAATATTAACAGATATGTTAATATGGCTAGTATTGTTTATGCATTAAGATATATGTCGCAGTATTAAACTTAGTTAAAACTAATGTGTTTCGCCATTGTATTGTAAATTTGTCCCTCACACTAAAATACTTCACGGGACACACGTATATATATATATTATATATATATATATATATATATATATATTAATAATATATATATATTATATAATATATATATCGTATATATATGTATATACGATATATACGCATGTGTATATGAATGTATATATTTATACATTTAATATATATATGGAAATATATTATATTATAATTTTTTATACTGCAAACGACTCTCACTTCCTCACTTTCTTCACGTTAATGGACGCAATCTTATTTGTCAGAACGTTAATGAAAAACAGGAAATGTGAATATATACTAAAGCTAGTCATTTTACAAGAGCTAACATTAATGCATCATCCTCTCTACGAAGACATGATGCAGTCTTCCTTTTGGTTGACTTAGAAAAAACTAACTGGTCTCACCTTTATTCATTAGCTATATATATATATATATATTATATATATATATAAATATATATATATATATATTATAGATATAATATATATATATATAGAGAGAGAGAGAGAGAGAGAGAGAGAGAGAAGAGAGAGAGAGAGGTTCTCATGTTTTTTTTTTTTTTTTTTTTTTTTTTTTTGTTTTTTTTTTTTTTTTTTTTTTCATTTCGGAACGTGAGCACTTTCTTGTTTAAAAGTGTACTTTAGCAGTGAAAATAATACTCTCTCATCGCTTGAACTGACATCCCCTTTAAGGGAAACTTGGCAGGATGCGCATTTGGTAAGAGAAATGAAGCGGTTTATTTTAGCCCCCAGCTTTAGATAGGAAAGAAATATGAATATTATACGATTATTTAAGATAACGCGGGATAACACAGAGTCCTGTTACAGACAGGAGTGGGACTTCTTGCTCTCTTAGAAGAATATTTTTAACTGTGATATGATTGATAGTGGGAGGGAGAAAGATTGTTGATTGTTATTTCCTGCAAGAATTTTTTGTAGTGTTATGTGCCGTAAGAATAAAATTATTCTGTAAAAGCCCCCACATACAGATTGTTGTAGCTGTAAATGATTAAGCCGCTGTAACTTTCACGTTATGTAAGTTACAGTTTACAGATTCATAACTGAATATAGACCGTATGTATTTGTTTGAAAATGAAAAAGGAAAGTCAGGCTTTGAAGGCTGTGCTTAATCAATAAACCGGAAATACAATGAACTGGAAACTCACTGATGAATGGGAGGAAAGAAGAGCGAGCTGAGAAAAATTGGCTTTTAAAAAAAAAAGTCATAAAAGGGCGTTCGAGCTGTACGTGAGCACATTTAGACTTCACTCGAGATAAGTTATAGGTTGGTTTGCTTTGTTTACCCGCTTAACATCATGAAAAAGTATTAGAACCTCTTGAGCTTAATATGCCTTATATTTCACTTAGGAGCCATTTTCGAAGACTTATGGTTTGCTCTATGGGTGTTTCAGATTACGTGAGGCTTTTCTCAACGTGTAGTGGGAGGTAGAACGGAGAGATCTATTTCTTGAGCTTCGCGCTTTTTGTTCAATTTATCTCCTGAGGCAGCAACTAGCGGTTGGATTTTGTTGCAGCAAAAGAAAGACCCTGCAGTAACAAAGTGCAGCAACTTAAAACTTAGTCGATACATCTTTGGCAATGTAAAACCTCCGGCCAATCCAGCTTCCTTGAGAGAGAGAGAGAGAGAGAGAGAGAGAGAGAGAGAGAGAGAGAGAGAGAGAGAGAGAATTATGGAAAATATGAATACAATAATTGTAAAGGCAGAAGAAAAATGGATATAATAGCCGAAGTGAATTAATAGCGCTGAAATACCGTAGGATTGAATTTCGTGAGATAAATTTCCTATCTAAAGTTTTCTCTATTCGAAATTACTTGTTAGTTAGGTTGATGTTCATTCCCGTTGCCCGGAATATCCCACTGTTTTGTTTAACTTATGGTGACTGGATAGTTTCAGCATTTTCACTCGTTTTCACTCATTCTTTGGACACTCACCATATTACAAAAATATTATTCGTTTACGACCAAATTGCAAGACTATTTTATTGTGGAAATGAGAAACAAATACAAAAGGTATAAAAATGCGGTTTAATAGACGCAGGAAACACTCGGTGGGTCTGAAGCTTTTCAATATGGAAGGATAATAAGAAAAATGTTCAACTTGATTTTCATTTCAATGAATAAATTGACCCTCTCTATGTGTAGTCTCATTTGTCATTCATTGAAAATGAATTTGGCAGGAGAATTCCTTTGATATTTATGTCACCATATAGTACTTGGATGAAAACAGACTTCTCTGTATGTCCTCCACAATTTCTTACGCGCGCGTACACAAACACGCAAAACATAATTCAAGGCGATTTATGAAAAGATTAATTGCAATTGTCACGAAATTGAGGCTGTTTATCTACTTTTCCCAAAAATGTATACCTTTTCAGGGAAGAGTCCTAAAGCAGACAAGATTATAAAAGATGTTTAGTGAAGGTCTTCTACCATCCGTACAAATGTCAGTTATAGAGAGTAATGCTGCCATGTAATTTTATTTTTTGGTAATTGAAATTACAGGTTTGTGTCCTTCAAGGCAACATTCAGTCGACCTATCGTGTTCAATAATTCCCTCCTGCTGGACTTGGTCAACTTTACATCCGCTACGAGATTAAAAGCGATTCAAAATGACGCTGCTTTCAACTA
Organism: Macrobrachium nipponense; assembly: GCF_015104395.2. Lineage (NCBI taxonomy): Eukaryota > Metazoa > Arthropoda > Malacostraca > Decapoda > Palaemonidae > Macrobrachium > Macrobrachium nipponense. Next base: position 75,449,445 of record NC_061089.1, read on the forward strand.
AAACCCTTCTCAATTTATAGGACAGGGGAATCTCGCTGTAGTAATCATGACGAAGCCTATTAAAGGCCATATCTGGTGGCTAAGGATTAAACTTTAGACCTGACTCTGTAGAGATATTAATGTACAAAAGAGAATGATTCCTCTCCCGCAACGGCATTTATCGTTTCATCCTTAATCCGATCTCATTCCATTCAACTTTCCCTGTGTCAGTCTGTCTGTCTGAGACATACACAGATGAAATATTATCATCCTCTTTATATTCAACGATAAAATGTTATTCGGACTTCAAAACCTCCATGAACCACAGAGATTATTCGTTAAAAATCTCTAGATAAAATAATCTCGGCTCATACTTTACAGATTTTTAACTGATACAGAGTCCTGAAGTAAAAGATTAGCTCATGGCCTTATACTGGTATTAATTACACTCTTTATTTCTATTTTCGTCGTTTATCTTACAGAATTTATATTTTATCCTGAATGTTAACGTTGATTATGTAGAAATAAAATGGTAGTCAAATCCCAACATATATGTAAATGCACACATACACACACACATTTATATATGTGTATGTATGTATGTAGTGTGTGTGTGTGCCGTATAAACTCGGTAAGAAAGACTTTTAAACTTCGTTTGGCTTCACAAGCAATTTCATCCTATCAGTTTTTCTTATATCCTTGGCAATATGTTTAAGATTCCAGTTAACCGTCACATTGGAATTAGATTTCTGCTCCAACGAACTTTCTCCAGACGCGTTGAGTGAATTTATTCCAGAGAGCTCAGCATGATCTAACTGGAATAGCTTGTGATAAACTTGAATAAATATGACTGTATCCTTATCATCTCTAGGTAGGCGTTCGCCGTTTATGAAAAGGTGTGATACCTAGAAGAGACGATTTCGTTTAAGCTGGGCTATTCTCTTGGAATATTCAAATGTTTTCATGCATATGCAATTTTAAGGGTGAATTATTGCATCCACAAAAGTTAAATTGCAACATTTTCATGGATATATTTAAACTTCTTTTCCATAAATGCGATTTATGGACGAGGTACCACATACGATTGACAAATATGCTCCAGGACACCACGAGGATGACCTCCCTGTGAAATTCGTGCCAGTTTTCGTATCTTCATTGGAGGCATGTTTTTGCATTCACTTTTTATCCGTTTACTGTCTGCTGATGGTTGTCGCAACAATGTACCTTCATATCATATATCAATTATCCGGAATTCGTTTTTCTGGGATTATTTTCTGGCTCAATGACACATTCAGCATTCTGATGATAGTTTGATCTACGAAGTTAAATGATGTTGGGTCTGGTGACCACCAAGATAAAGGATAAATGCTTGTGGCATATAAGCCCCTTGAACAAACATGGAGCAGGGGGTGGAGCTAACAACATGAGAAGAAAAAGAAGAGGAAGAAGAAGAAGAAGAAGAAAAAAAAAACTGCCACTTGATATATATATATATATATAATATATATATATATATATATATATATATATATATATATATATATATATATATATACGTATATATATATATATATATATATATATATATATATATACACAAAATACAACTTTGCTACTCTGAAAAGTCAATTTCTTCAGAGAATCCTGAGATTAATGCAATTCCTGCTTTACGCAAAAAACTCGCACTTTGAATTTCTTTGCAGGCAGAAAACGAACAGTTATTAAAAAGGAAAAAATACATTCTTTTTCGCTGCCCAACGTTTTGTTGTTCCTCTTGAACATGAGTCTTTTCCTTTATAAAACCTCAACCTCGTCTTCAATTCCGCGTCTGTTTTTCTTGTTGCTGTTGCTCAGGCGACCTCTATTTTATTTCCTTATAACTGGTCAAGAAACATCTTTTTTGTAATGCAAAAGCATTTTAGCATATTTAACCAGTCATAGCTAAAATTTTTACTTTCTAATATTTCCCCATTTCATATTCTTAGGGCATTTTTGACGTTCCATGCTGTTTTCCTTTGCAAAGGGTCCCAAAACATTTCCCATCTTGATTTTTAACTGTACATCCTTTTATATTCCTGTTAATAGTGCAAACAGAGTATCCTCTGAAGTTTTTGTATTAGCTTTCTTCCCTTCTGTGCGTTGATGGCAGATTCATTGCATATTTAGTTACTCTATAACACAGCATTTGGGCGTATCTCTTTTTTTTTATCTGCCTCTAATTTCTCCTGTGTTTTTCTTACATATTCTACTTAGCATATTAACTGGGAAGACTGGTATTAAGGCTAATACTTCTCTACATTTAAACTACATGGAGATCTTTGTTCTCCAGTAAGTTGACATTGTAATTTATTATATCTTTGTGTCTTCAGTAGTAAAGGTGTTCATATTTAGTGACGGAAGTGACAAGCAGTCATTATTATGGTAAAGAATTGAGTACCATATATTCTCGAGGAAGAAGCGGATTTAGAAGTTGGTCTACATTTATGTTTAGGTTGTTTCATATACACATTTGGATATTCCGGAAATCATTGTGAAAGGTGACATATTTTTGACAACATAAACCTTGGAAATACTCGGATTTAATTAATAAAAAAACCTATAGTATAGGCCTATAGTATCTGTACATTTTAATCATTCTCTCTTTTGTGGCATATTAAAATAATTTTTGGCTTTATGGTCCCTTGATTCATGTGCCTCGAGGGCGAGTCTATGCCAACAACTTCAATGTTCGATTTTTGTCCCGAGACTAGAATTGTTTTTAGTGGAAAATTTCCAAGAGGTACAGATTTATGGCCACTTTTTCCTTTTCGTGGAAGGCGCTCTGACAAGAAACCAAATGACTTTTTCAAACCTTGTTCAGAGAGAAAAAAAATGAAGGGTGAGTAAAAATTGGAAAAGGCGAATAACATTCAGTGCGCATAAAGACAGAAAAGGTGACGTGAACTAATACGTTTCGTTTTGCAGTTGTAGTTTGATATCATTTGTATATAAACTCGAGGAAAAGCACCCTATTTTTTCATTATTATGGAATATCATCATGTTGTCAATCATTTTTTTATGTGATAAGTTAAAAGTAAATTCGCTCTTGTAATCTTGTAAACTGCATTAATTAAATTTCGAGTGTTCAGCTGAATACATTTTGGTAATGTTTCAAAATATTTATCTTTTTATACGGTGATGTTGGAACTACGTTAATGACCACTCTGTAGGACTTGGGAAAGAGCCTTTTTTTTTTTTTTTATAGAAGAAGGAATTTAGTTGTGCTTTAAACATTTTCTCTAAATTATGCAGATTTCCTTCCTGCTTCCTTTCGGTCTATCTGCCACTTCATAAGCCTCTTAGTACGATGAAAACTGTGTTCAGCGAAATAAATATTTTTGCTGCTTGAAATATTAAGTTACATGTAACTACCATCTCTCTCATTTAGGCAAATTTCTCTTCTGTCTCTCTTTGACTATCAAGTGATGAGGGTTTCCGCGCTCGCTCTCTGATATACGCAGTATTTTTCATGTAAGGATTCCGACATCAAACGCGTCATTAGCTAAATATATTACGGTTGAAAATTCTGAGCAAAACAAATGTCCCGCATTTTCTCAGACCATTATACACGCCTGCTTTTTTTCTGTCTTTTACCCCGGCTAAAAGGTCCATTAGTGACATGAGGAGCTTCTAAGATGAAACGGGTGAGGATGTTATTTCATGTTGTTGTTAATCTTTTGTTACTCTAATACATACACACAAACATTATGTATATATATATATATATATATATATATATATATGATAGAATATATATATATATATATATATAATATATATATACATACATTATATATATAATATATTCTATATATATATATATATATATATATATATATAGTATATATATATATATTATATATATATATATTGTTATGACAGCCTATTTATAGCATTTGCCAAAGAGAGATACCGTGATTAAGTAAATGATATTTATTTGCACTGTAGATAATCAAATTAACAGCAAGGAGTACATGACATCTCTCAATTTGATAGTATTACTACACTGATGAACAGAAAACCACTCTGCAAATTTGTCCCCCAGATAAAGTTATGGTAGATCTAGGGTACATATCCGCGGCGGCCTAGACTATGGCAGTTACGGTTTTTCTATGCAGTTTTACCTACTGAACAAGAATTTTAAGTAATATTTATTCGGACGACTGTAATTAACCCCCCAGGGGCCAGTACTAAACACGGCGAAATACATTGGACGCCCCAAAAAAACTAGTGGATGTCGCATCCGCGGTTACCTTCCTTGCAGTCCGTGCGGACTGCTTCTGTAGAAATACCAAAGTTATTTTTGAATGCAACAGTTCGTTGGGATGGAATTCAGGTAACCTGTGTTAGGAAATAACTTGCACTACTCGTATTGACTCACTGAATGCAGAAAGATGTCTGTTGAATATAAATTACCTCAAATGGACCTATTATATGGCCATAAATAAAAAAAGGAAGATTCGAGGAGGTATTAATTTACAGATATATATATATATATATATATATATATATATATATATATATATATATATATATATATATATATATATATATATATATATATATATATATATACACACACACACACACACACATATATATATATATATATAAAACTGTCAAAAGGGAGAATTAATTCATTAACCCTTAACAGACGGACCCCCTCATATGAGTAGCAATAACAGGTTTTGGGTGGTGGATGGACCCACTCATGGTGAGCATCGATATTACGCGCAATCGATTTCAAGGAATCGGGCGGGAGAGAGTTTCCATTACTTCTATAGCCTATGAATTCACTAATTGCAACTTTTAGACTGGCTCAGGGTTGCCAACCCCTGCAAGTCAAACAATACCAAATCGGCAATCATATAATACCAAATTTCGTGTTTAAATACCAAATTAGGAAAATACATATTATTAAAGTAAAGGGAAGAGATTATATGGAAATTCATTAACCACCTTCACTGCTGAATCTTATAAAAGTAGCATTAACATTTTAAGGAAGAATAATATAGCTTCTGTTAAAGTTAAATATTGTAATGTTGACAAAAAACCCAGCTTATATAAAAGCAAGGATTATTTAAACCAATGACATTAGGTGATATAAGAAGGATGGTGCTACTTACCATTGTTGGGATTTTTTTTTTTTTTTTTTGTGACATGAATCAATGTAGGGCATCCAAATTTCATCATTATTATCCTTTGCTGCCCTTTTATGTTCATACATATCTTGTGAAAGTTTTCACATGCTTCTAGGAGTTTTATAGTAAGTCTGGAAATGGTAAATCACTGAATGCAGGTCTATTCATTTGAGTCAGAATACTATGTGGAGACAACTTGCAGAGGCTGTCAAACAACCCTCTGTTTTCTGGTAAGCACATTTTTACTTGCGCAACTAATTCTGTAGTAAGCATATCACTTTACATGCACACCTTTACAAACTGTGATCTTCAGTAAGACTAGGAAACTCAGAATTCAGGTTACTTCTAACATTTCACCCACCACTGCTGTTTATAATCTGTAAACAAACTTGATCAGTTCACGTCCAAACTTTGGATGACTCCAAAGCTGAAGGCATACCGAGGCAACGTACATAACAGTAGAAAAAAAGAAAAGAAAAAAGTATAGCCACCTCACTGATATACATATTTCTTTTACTGAAATGGGGAATGTTATTAGAAAATAGACACCAGATTCATTTTTAATACCAAATTTTACGATTTTCAATACCAAAATACTAATTTTTTTTTTCAGTGTCAAATTTTAACTTATTTGTTATTGAAATATACCAGTTGGCAACAGGACTTTCTCAAATCGAGTGGGCGGCTCATGAGAGAGTTAGTTGTGATGATCTTGACTTCAATGGAGCATGTATTGCCTCTCTCGTCCTCTCTCTCTCTCCCCCTCTCGTCCCCCCGGTTGCTCTCTCTCACCCTCTCTCTCGTCTCTCTCCTCTCTCTCTCTCATGACGTATTTTCATAAGTTTATAAATATCCTCAGGGGTTGTTGTTGGTTTTAGTTCTTATCTTTTACGAAAGTATGTCAGTTATAAGTGTAATTTTACAAAGAAATATTATAAAAGAGATGTTTAATCTAAAAACGTTACTGCATCTTCGATCTCAGTACTTTTACACAAATATTTTACAACAAATATACTCAGATTTTAGTTCTCATGTCTTTTGACATTGTATGAGCTGTAGTTATAATTTAAAAAATTAAATAAATTTATTTATTATAAAAACATGTATAACTTAGTAAAATTTGTAATTGTCTTGTAAAAGAGGCCTTAAAAGGGTTTGTAAAAGGTAAATTTCATCTTGTAGAGGGTAGGAAAAATTTTTTATAATTTTTTTTTCTTACACCTTGTGCATTTGCATATCTTCCTCTTTCCATTGATGTTTTTTTCTTTGATTGGCCAACGTCAAAGTTTACCAAGCCTGGGGTGCAGCATATTGATTTTTTAGCCTCGGCTCTAAGGGTTAATTCATTGAGTTCAAAGGGATACTTGACATAAATTCACTGCACTTGTGTTATTATTGCAGTAGATGAAACCTATTCACATGGAACAAGCACACAAGGGCTATTGACTTGAAATTCAAGCTTCCAAAAGGTGTTGGTTTCAACCTCCCACTGCAGACCCCACACTGCAGCTGTAACTGATCATGATACAGAGCCAGTAATTTTTCATTGCCCTAGGGGAGGCGCAAACCAGCGACATCTGAGCAGCATGCCACGATATTAGTAACCATACCAGCAGACCAGTAGTTACAAGGAAAGAGGTAATGAAAGATGAAAAGTTCGAGATCAATAATAAAGCTAAAGTGTGGACTCCTCTCTTGTTCCAGACATACCTAATGCAATTTGTCTATGCTTATAGCAAAGTATGAGTGGCTCTTCCTTTCATCAGTGGAGTTGGCAAGCTTCGCTTCAGTCATCAATGGAGTGTGATCAGGGAGCTACCCTGTGGGAAACTCTGCAAGTTGGAAGAGATCTTCATTCTCATGTGGTTCACTCACTACTCTGCTTGTCTCCAGAGCAGCAACCTCCTCTGGCCAACAGTATATCCTCTGGCTATTTTTCTCCTTTGTTCGAGTCATAGAACAAAAGGTCCACTGCAGATAGAGAGAGAAAACAAGAATTTTGGGAAGGGTATATGCACATGTTCTCTCTAGGGAATAATTTAACACAGGAAACTTGAGCTCAACTTCTCAGTCCCTAAAGTACCACTTACTCTAATTTTATTTGCTTTTAAACTGAAAATAATAATATATAATATTACATAATATATGTATATATAATATATATATATATATATATATATATATATATATATATATATATATATATGTGTGTGTGTGTGTGTGTGTGTGTATGTGTATGTATGTACATTATTATAAACTGCTTGTCCCTCAGTATACAATGTGGGGATGTGACCTTCTGGCACTCCTAAAGTGGCCTTGTGAGGTGGTACAAGGTTTATAACAAACAAAAATCTGCGGCTGAATGCCGATATTACTGAAATAAGGAATTGACGTGAACTATATTTACATTTAAATTACGTTTAGGTCTAGAAATTAATGGAAGGTGATTGATTGCAGGTCCACTGGAAACATGTGGCTTGGAAATGACCCAGACCCCAGGGATATGAATTTGCGCAAAGTGTGTTATTTAAATGCAAGCATCCTTTCAAGGGTTCCCAATATTTCTCTCACAATCAGACACGGTATTTGTCTGCAAAGACATTACATTCTAGAATCAGTGCTAAGGTGAGGGACACGTGGGAAAGCGTTACACTTAGCTTGCTCTTAGCATTGCATATTAAAGCTCACTCAAGGGGGCATAAAATGACTGGGAGCTTATGCAGAAAGGATTACTGCGTAGTGTGATTAACTAGGGGGATGTTTAATATCATTACTAGTATCACAAGAGGAATTAATCACAGCATTGAACCAAAATTGGGGAGTGAGAAGCTGAGCCAAGAAAGGGGGTAAGTTGCCTCAGTAGTATGAAACAAAATACAGACAAGAGGTAAAAACGATTCACTGACTGCACTAGAAATTACTCTCACAGTACCTGGCAATCCGTGGTCTTGTTGTTTTCTCATCTGCTGATATTTCTGTGCACTATGGAGGGTAAAAGAATGTGTGTGGGATCCCCAGAGGAGCAGGGGGGTAAAAGGGGGAAGTGGTGTTCTGCAGGTGAGAGGCATCTGACTTCTGAGACTTCTATGGAATTTTCTGAGAGCGAGCTGCCGCGGCCTCGTCCTTTTAAAATCTTGGCATCGACGTGCTTCTCCCCCATTCAGGACACCTGGGGAGATTAATTCTGGGCAGCTAATGGGAGTACAGATGATTTAGGGAGAACAGAGACTTGCAGTTCAGAGGAGCAACTCGAGAATATGTGAAATTGTCTATAAAGAGGTATTACTTTTCCTTGGTTCTGGTTTAAAATTCTCAACAATATATATATATATATATAAGTGAATGTGTGTACATTTGTTTGTCCACCATAGAAATCCAAACTGCTTGGCAGACCCAGACAAAATTTTGCACTTGACTTCAATGTTATCCCAGAAAGGTTTACTCAAAATTAAACCCCTAACCTATGACAGACATACAACCACACAGAATGAATTAAATTTTCATTTTTATGTCACCTTTTCCTTCAACTTTCTTAGTTAATTCTCAATTTCCACTGACACTCCACCTTTTTGCCAGGCTCTATCAGACCTATGATTTCATTAGACTCCCCCCACTGCAAACCCTGTCATCAGTTTAGTACACCCAAAAAATCAAACAGATGTGTTTGACTGTATTAGAATTACTTAATTAAGTCATCAAGTTTCATCCTGTGTGGTTTGACTGCCTCTATTGGCACACTGCCTGTTTCTCTGTGTATTACTCTATTACCTAATCTACAGCGACTTCTAAATATCCATAACCACCCATCACTACCCTGAAAGTTATCAATTCCCATATGTTTTGCTAACTTTTTAGCAGCTCTTTGAAATTCCACACCCCAGACTTTGTTACCACATGATTTTTGTCGTATAACCTCTTTGTCACAGCTTCCTCAGTATCCGTTGCAACTCGCATATGCTTTCTTCTACCAACAGATGATGCTTTAGAACCAGCATCCACATTGTATTTCAAAGAAAAAGCTACAAGTTTATATTTCGCCTTGCTTATGTCCGAAACGGTGTGCTTTTTCACTTCATACTTCAGGCACATTTTCCACACTGATGCACCAGCCTGTAGCTTTGTAATCATTTCGAGTTTCTGGTTTACTGATAAAGTACCTTCTTCCCGTGAGGAGTATTAGTATCCGTACCCATTTACGACATAGTGAAAACCTAGTTTGAATAAAGCACAGACAGAAACATATCAGCAAAAAAACCAGCAGCTTGGTTAAAAAGAGAGCGACTTAGCAAAGATTTACCTTTGATTTTGGTGGTAGTTGATGCATGCACCCTCTACTGTTTTCCTTCACAAGAGGAACAGTAACTGTCTTAAATAGTGGAAGAACGTTACGTGTTTTAAATCGGTTGACCCTCATCGATGTTCGTCTTATTGGATAATTCTAATTAGGATGTTGTGAACAGTAAATTTACCTTTCTAGTAATCGAACATGAATAATTTTGAAATTAGGACCAAGAGAGAGAATGAAAAGAAATATAATAAATGTTTATGGAGAGCCTTTAACATTCCCAAGAGAGCGTTAAAGTCTACTTTGAGAAAATGTTCTAACTCTTTCCCGTACTCCAACGCGGAATTGCATAACAAAACAGAACGAACTTTAGTTTTAGGTGTTTTCTCACCTATTCTTGAAACATCATCTTGCTTCATATGGAAATCTTCATGGATATCATATTATGTAACGCTGCTAAAGTTGTAATATATATAAAGCTGATTGCAAGAAGACTTGTGGCAGGAATTCTAGGCTTTTTATGAATTCAGCATATCATTTATTTAAAATTCAAATACTTGCATCGCTCGTTTGGAGAGCCTTCATAAGATATCGAAGAACGTATAAAGTTTTCGTCATAGATGAATTACTTGAAAGTGGTAAACCGCTTCATTTGCCCAAATTGTTAAATTGCGTTGCAGACACTTCTCCCAAACTTCTGTAAAGTCTTCGAAGTTGGAAAGAGGATTCGCCAGTACTTTAGATTCTGGTGTGCTAACATTTTTACAGTTGGTTTTTACACTTGTCACCCTCAACTATATTCCTATTGGAGTTGTATTAGTTACTCTTCATCCATTTAGTCTTGCGTGTTGTCACACGCTGGTTTCGTTAAAGTATTAATCGCACAGTTTCTTTTTATCTGCATATTAACTAATGGCGTTGCAATGCAGTGATCTCACCAGCCACCTTTCGATTGTGCAGTCAAATATATTGGTAGTTGTCACCATGGCCATGTGGACTGAAGAAGAGGGGCGGTGGATGGGGTTCGGGGTCAGATTTGTATGGAGGAAAGAAATTATTCTTATGCTAATCTTCAGCTTCAGAATAAGCATGAAAATTAGAATATATATTGATACATTACGTGTTTTGCACATCAACTTAGTTAAGATTTATGTGTACTTGATTACGGAAGCATTATGCAATACGATTAATTTCATTTATTATTTGTGATTTACTATGAAATTCTAGTTTATTCATACTACGAACCTTGGAATAATATAAAAATAAAATTCTTATACTCGCACATGTTCAAGTTCATAGCAGCTTGTTAATGGAGAACAAAAGGGAACCTTCCCAATATTGCCTAAGAAAATGTCATCAGAATCTCAGTTCTTACATTTTAAATCAGTCTGCAAATGTAAAAGAAATCAAGGGAAGGAAATAAAATTTATTTGTATTTTATGTTGATCACTATTGCTTAGTCTAGTGCCTCCATTTATATAAAGCACTTATAAAACATTCATGCATAGAGAATTATCTTTAACGCCTATTGTTGTTGAAAAACACCATTTATAACCTTGTAGTGGAAGTTGTCATGAAATTATTACCGTTATCAGTTTTAGCATACATCCATAGAAATTCATCACTACTAAAGTCATAACCACTACCAAATTTTTATCATTATAAATTTTGTCTTTTAAATAACCTGCAAATTTGTCTTAATGCGTGTGAGAATGAGCACATATTCATTATGGTTATCAGTTCATTATCTTACACACAGCAATTCGTTATAAGTGGTACAAAAAAATTATCACCAAAATTATAACATACGAATTAATCTAAGTTTTGTCGTGGAAGAGGTAAACTAATATCGCCAGTTCATTACCTTCTGACATTATAATTATAGTATTCTTAATATTTAAGGTAAACATTTTGCTTAAGTCTGTCTGCCTGTCTGCTTCTAATTGATGGCTTTCCTGTGTTTAATCTCTGATATATCCAGCAGTTCAGCGTATTTACCCCAGCATAAGCAGCGCCATTAGCTAAATAGATTGCAGTTAAAACTTTAAGTAAAACTGATGTTCCTAATTTTCTTGGGCCTTATGCGAGTGGCCATTTTCCTTATTTTTTATTTGCGTCAAAACTTGTAGTTGCGTTGGTATCATCGTTTGTTATGATTTTTTTTGTTTTTCTGTTTCGACCCCTAAAATATTTCGTATTTTTTATGCATAGTAAAATGTTGTTGGTATATAAAAAACATGCAAACTTACAGTGATGAATGAGTAGTATTAACAGAAAAATAAATAACTTGCTTATATGATGTTTATAATTTAATTTCACACATTTTTCCTGTAATAAGATGGTCACTAGATGTGCAAATCTGAATATCTAGTAGCCTCTCATTCAATTATTAATAAATTTAGAGCATTTAATTTACACACTAAAATTATTTGTTACTAAAATGACTGGAAATTTTCAAAATGGGTCATTTCATGAAAAATAAATGTACTAGGGAAGACTTTTGCACATATATAGGCATATATAATCAGAACTTGATACCACCCATTTGGTGAAACTGAAAGTACTATACATTCCCAAGTAAAGAGACTTTGTAGATCATCAAGCCCCTTGTCAGAAGCAAATAACATGCCCCGGTGTCACCCAACCTGTCTGTTGATAAATTGTTTGGGGAATTTTCATTTGTGGATGAAGGCAGCTGGTCCCTCTGGGGTGCTCTCAGATTCCATGTCGGCTGACTGCTGGGTCTGTGGTGGTGGTGCTGCTGCTGTTGGATGCTGTGTGGGCTCCACCGCCTTGTGGACCTTGTGCACTACATCAATCAATTTCAGGAATTCTTTGATTGGCATGGTGGAGGCATTGGACATGGCTACCACTGTTTGGCGGGGTAGTTTTGTGAGGAGGACCCCTCTCGCAAGGTCTAGGGTTGACTCAGGTTGGTCTGTGGCAGGTAGCATTATGAGCAGCCATAACAGCTTGTAGACATGCGATGGCTGCTCGCCTCCTGTGGCTGTCCCCACGTTGTTGAGTAATTTCTTGGCTCTTAGGGTGGGTGGCATGCTGAAGGATGATTTCAGCTGGTCCTTAAGTAATTTGTAGGTGACAGGGGTTTGAAGATTTGCAAGCCATCCTGCTTCTTGCTCGAAAACGTTATCTGGAAGGAATTCGAGGAATGCGTCTGCTCTGTATACTGAGGAGGTAATTTTCTTCTATTGGAAGATTGTCTCCGCCATGAAGAACCAAGCTTCTGGGTCGTGGAGTGTGAATGGAGGTAGATGTATGGATAGGTGGCAGCGATAGTTTTGCTGGAGAGGCTGGCATTGTTGGGGTTGGCTGGATTGGTCATCTCCTAGGTCACCAATGTAGCAAAGGCGTGAGTAAGAGGCAGTATCTACAAACTTACTCATTTATTCAGGCAGCAAACAGACAGATCAATAGCTCTTGCAAGCAGAAATGTAGTGCTGACACTAGGCGAACAAAAACAGGACCCAACACAAATCTCTATGCAAGTAGCTCATTCCCTTTGGTGGTTCTCGTCTTTCTTCTGTGTGGTCTTCCCCTTGAAGAATTGGTTGGAGAAGTTTTGTTTGTGGATGGGGGCAGCTGGTCCCTCTGGATCACTGTCAAATTCCGTGTCAGTTGTGCTGGTGGTACTGCTGCTAGTGGGTATGTGGGCTCCTCCGTCTTGTGAGCCATGTGCACTGCGTTGACCAATTTCAGGAATTCTTCAATTGGCATCGTGGAGGCATTGGGCATGGCCACCACTGTTTGGTGGGGTAGTTTTGTGAGAAGGACCTCTCTCACAAAGTCTAGGGTTGACTCCGGTTGGCTGTCTGTGGCAGGTAACATTATGAGCCGCCTTAATTTCTTGTGGACATGCTGGCTCTTAATGTGGCTGGCATGCTGAAGGATGACTTCAGCTGGTCCTTCAGCAATTTGTAGGTGACTGGTTTGAAGTTCTTGTTCGAAAGTGTTGTCTGGTAGGATTTCAAGGACTACTTCAGCTTTGTGTGCTGAAGAGGTAATTTTATTCGATCAGAGGATTGTCTCTGCCCTGAAGAATGAAGCTTCTGAGTTGTGGAGTGAAAATATAGTTAGACGTATGCAGGCGGAAGCAATGGTCTTGCTGGAAAGGCTTTCATCATTGGGGTTGACTTTGTCCATCATCTCCTTGGTCACCAAAGTAGTGAAGGGTTGAGTCAGAGGCAGCATCTTCAAACTTACTCATTTATTCTGGCAACAAACAGACAGATCAAAAGCTCATGAGAGCATAAATGTATTGCTTGAGATTAGGTGAACAGAAACAGAGGTCACAACACAATCATTTCGTTCGTTGACAGATGGAAATATACATATAAATCGATACACAAGACACGACTAACGCTATGGTGCATATGACTGAAATGCTGACATTGTAATGAGTGTGATAATGACCATACATTTAACATGACAATAGTATGAATGAAGATATATCTATAAAAGGTGGTGACGTATACTGTGTTCTTGTGTCCGTGGTTTGGCACGCGGAGATGTTGTGAGGAAATTAGCTGGCCAGGTGAGATGAAGGTGTGCAGGGTCCACGTGGGACCCTACAATATTGATAAATATACCTTGAAATATAGATATTATTTTGTTTATTTCTGATATAAAGATAACGATTTACCAGCCCTCAAAAACACTAGACGAATGACTTCGTTTGTCCGTTTTTTTTTCATGAGTTCTTTTTTTTAACTTCTACTGCTGTTGAGTAACCGGCTACCATAGTCGTAAGGATTCAGTAATTAGAACTTTTGCAAACTAATATACTCTAAAAACCAAAGTTATAATCTGCTTAAATTTCAGTTTAACGAGTTCATTATTCTGTCATATTTCATAAGTCTTATGGTATAATTTATCCTTGAAAAACATATTCTTTCACTGGTAAGTAATTTTTTGTTTGCAATTCACATTTTTTGCTTAGTTTATATAGTGATTGTCTGCATAATGTACAATTCAGCCTGCGAAAAAATTACATACCGTTTTTTATATAATTCATAGTCCTGAAGTTCATGAATCTCTATAGAATATTAAACCTCTATGAATGTATAACTTGGCAAAATGGAAAATGTATGAGTTAGGAAGCTTGTATTCATAGCTTCGATATGCATATTTGTAGTAGTGCCCATTATGTTAATAATCAGTATCTTTGCAACGGTCTTTGTGTTCTCGAAGTTTGCAAAGATACTCAGTTTCATTTATCTTATTTTTAATGTACTATTCATCTTTTAAAATAAAGGCAAAATAAATTAAAAGAGGACACGAGAAGCAGTCTATACTCTGTTTTTTTCCATCTGTCCATCCGCCTGTGGTGGTCGCGCATGGTAACACTGCTTTCCGGGCTTTAAATAGTTAGGCTATGTGTAAGTTTTAGGTAAATAAAAGGCTATCTTGGTGTACATTTGCAACTGAAAAGTGTTTTAATAATTTACTGTATGCGAATTACACCGCTAATATTCGAAATAGGATGTTACTTAAAGCCCGGGACGCAGTGTTACCATGCACAAACACCGCAGTCGGATGGACAGATGGAAAAATACAGAGTCTAGTCCTGTTAATGAGTCCTTTCCACGTTTCACGAGGAAAAAAATGCACAAGTAGTGTACATATGGTGGAACATTTTGCTGATCATCAAATTGTTGGAAGAAAGTTTTCGTCAATATCCGCAAAGTATTTGACTAATTTATGGTAAACATGTAATCCCTAAGCAAACAGCGTCTCAGCAAATCTAATAACTTCCATAAATATTATTCGAGCATGAGCCAAAAATATCAGTAATTATATTCAACATTTATAATGACACAAAGGGTACTACAAATATTTTTAATTGCATTGCTTATAAAGGCCAAAATTATCTCGTTCAAATGAATTTCATAAATAAGGAAAGGCTCTCAATTAATTGTATTCTGTGTCAAAGAACAAGTCAGGCTAACTACTATGATTAAAATTGAACATAGAGGAGACGACTTTCAATTCTGGTATTTTAGACATGTATTTATGGAACGCAATAGTTTTGATCCTACTTTCTTCATTATCCTCGTCTAAGGATTAATTTAATCACAATATTGGCCATAGAGATATTAAAAATGGAGAGAAACGAAACGTTCCTGGTGTATTCGAACCAAAGTCAGTATAGGTGAAATTTGATGATCTAAGTGATTCTATACGACTGTCAATATATTTCACAAGATTTTACGATTTTCCATTTTTTCCGCTTATTTCCGTTGGAATAAGTAGACTGGTAGGTATATTTTAACATATATATGCTCTTTTAATTAAATAATAACCATTTCTAACTAATTATGGAATAAAAACCAGCAACGGAATTTAACTACAAAGTGAATATTTCTTTCCTCTTAATACATTCCCTATTTAGGAAATTAATGACATATATAACATTAAATTATTTATACTAGAGAGATTTACCCTCAACGTTGTATATTGGAGTCTCATAAATATTACTGTGCTGGCACAAAGTAAGTTCGGAATGTTTATTTATCTGCGAAAATAAACTCATTTTTACAGGACTTTTGTTACTCATAAAGTTGAAATATTTCAGCAACAAACAGATCAAAACTATTGCTATATATCTCTGTTGATGACTAAATTTAGTAGGTAAGAATGTATGATTTTATCATATATGCCGAGTCTAATGCTGTTCAAAAGTATTTCCAACTTGCCAATAGCATGGCTGGATGTCTTTATGGAAACTTGCTTAGCTTGGCCCAAAGTTACGGAAAGCACAACTTCCAAAGAAGGCTTCCTGTCCTTCTTCATACTCCGTGAATCGCATTGTGGTTGAGTAAACAGTTTCCTCCACACATTTTCGTCTGAGCCTATTTATTATTCTGTAACAATAGCATCTCACTAATATTTTTTTTTTTTCAATTTTAAATTGTTTCCCCTGCCCTAACCGGGGCTGGCTCCCAGGAAAAGAAAAGACAGTTGCCTCATTTGCGCTAACACTGCTGAATCTTGAAGACTCCCCTTGCGCAGAAAACTTCCGCAATACTGACCGCTTCATACACCTACTCAGATGGCTGTCAGTAACTTGTCGATTTTCCCTACACACGCACACACACTGCGCCATTTACCTCCATCCTGAACACACTATATCTCTTCCTGGATATTGAAGCCCTCTCTTTCAATACATCTTTCTCCGTCCTCTTTTATGTTGTCCTCTCCCCCAGCATTTGCAAATATCGTACTCCTCCATCAACATATCAATCTTCATTTTTTTCCACATGTCCCATCCGACTCAAAATACTCTGCTGCATCTCTCGCCTACACTAACCCTTTTGTCACCCGCTGTAGCTATTTCACCATCCTTCAACCTTTCAGTTTTTCTCACTTTACAATTATCAAGTAAACAAATCATTTCCACATTACACCTGGCTTCGGTCGTTTGTTTTGAACGTCAAAACTACACCTAATAATTCCTTCACACATTCTCCTTTGATCGTAATCCGGCTTTCACTTTGCTGGTTTTTTCATGTCTTCTGTTGTGTATATATATATATATATATATATATATATATATATATATATATATATATATATATATATATATATATATATATATATATATATATATATATATATATATATATACGTATATATATGTATAAATGTGTATATATATATATAGTGTGTGTTTCTGTGATATATATACCCATATATACATTATATAATGATATAATTAAATTTAACTGTTATTACCATTATAGGAATGTGATGAATATATTCTTCAGCACTCTATAATGTTTGATAGGCTTACACAATATTTTACAGTAACAAATATCATTAAAAACAATTCCACTGCGAGAAAGGAGTCTTTATTTTAAATGTAGTCCAGATGAAATTTCACGTGAACACGCTACGTACAAATGAATTTATCGATTCATCACCAGCGCAGTTTTACGTGGATTGAATTAATTTATTCCACACCACTGCAGTTTTACGTGGTCTGAATCCAGCGATTCGACACGAAGAATACTATGTGGGTTGAAGTCAACAATTCAAAAGGTTTTATTGACTTATATGCATTGTTCATGGATTTAGTTGAAAGATTGATCTGATTCCGGATCGTTCTGTTTTTCAGTGATTAATTCATTGGTGTATGCATAGTATCGTTACAACAACAGTGGCTGATAATGTAAAATAGTCTTTATTCGTATAGTTTTTTATAGTTATCAACATATTTGGTTATTTTCTGCATCATTTAAGTAATATGCATAAAGCTTCCCAGCTGCTTTATTTTCGTGAATTGATTAGTACACTGAGAATTACGTAAAGGAAAAAGTTGTGTGTGTGTGTGTGAGAGAGAGAGAGAGAGAAAGAGAGTAAATATCTAATATGTTTTGACGACTTTACGTACAGTTTTACATTCTTAGTTCCCTTGAACTAGGTTTATTCTCTCTCTCTCTCTCTCTCTCTCTCTCTCTCTCTCTCTCTCTCTCTCTCTACACTCATCTATCGATCCATCTATCCCTGCTGGACGTCTCATCGGGAACTTTCTAGGCTTATATGTAAAGTTATGCCGTCTTCAACGTTAGCTATGCTGGAATTACATAAGTTCTACAGAAGTTCAAGCCATTCTTTGTTTTTTGTGGCGGCCATAGGTGAGAGACATTTCGTTATTATAGCAGAAGCTTTTCCAATTAAACTCTTTTATTACATTTTATCATCTCCGGGCTTTCAAAAAATGGGACACTGATTCTAGCTCGGGTTCGTGTAAATACACAACCCATTATATATATATATATATATATATTATTTATGATATATATATATATACTATATATAATATTATATATATTATATTATATTAATATTATATATGTATATATATATATATATAATATATATGATATATATATATATATAATATATATATATATATACATAGTATATATATATATATATATATATTATATATATATAATTATATTATATATATATATAATATAGTATATATATATATATATATATATATATATATATATAAATAACAACAGCAATCTGTAATTATTGATTCATATTTTTAGTTATTTGAGTATTATCTTTTTTCATTTACTTTGAAATGCATGAATATAAACATATTTACTCATTCTTTCTTATGTTTTCAAACTTGTATCATATATGATGCGAGATCAGCCGCTTATAAACACATCTTTCTGTCATTAGGTTTAATTAATAAATCTGTTTTGGTCTTAATGCGACACTCTTTTAAAATGTTTAGTAAATGAAAGTAAGTCTACATATAATCTGTAGTAGAGTATTGCACAGAACATTTCAGTGGATAAAGACAGTTTTCCAATAACACAGCAAATGAGGAATTCGATATTATGGAGGATTTAAATACAATAATGTGAACCTAGATTTACAGAGGAGAAAACGAAAGAGAGAAAAAGATAATTTAAATGTTATGTAATGGTAAGGAATTTATACAACCAGTCTTCGTTTGTTTGTAGTAAAGAAAAGAAAAGGCTACAAAAAAAACTTACCTCAGAAAATAGGTATGAATTGATTTAGGCTTTTTTTCACCCCGATAAAATTAATTGAATATATGCGTTGAGCGATATAGTATAATCAAATAAAGAAACAGAAAAAATAAATGAGTTATACGTTAAAAAATAATGAAAATTGTAGAGTTCCAATTTACAATTCATTATTTTCTTATATTTTTCCCGCATTACAGATATAGGAAAATGAAGGTTTATTTTAAAAATTGAAAAAGATGTAAAAGAATAGAAAATGCAAAAGTCAGATTCAAAGGGAAGAACCGTTTACCACACCGGTATACTAGCAAAGCCTTTCAAACACTTCCAAATTCATAAACCTTCGCAAGTCCTCAACTTCGTCGTAGCCTTTCATCGTCTTTGTAATTTCCAGCAGAACTTGTCTTCATCTATGGGTTCTGTGATCCAGAAAGTCACAGATTGTGGTTTGAGTTTGATGGCTGAAGTTATGTAACTCGATCGATTGAAAGTTGACGGTCTTTCATATTCATTAATGTAGTAGTAATCATTTTGAGAAGTAATTAACCGACCAGGTTTTTGCTTTGTCAGAGTCGCCGATTCATTGTCTTCAGTTGATTGGATAATATTTTTTTTATAGCACTATATGTATTTTACATAGTTAATTATTTCTTCCTAACACGGCTGGTACAGTCCACTGCATTTTAATTCATGATTTATGTGTATAATAGGAATAAAGTGGAAAACAGCCAGTGTAGTGTTTCAAATTTTTTAACCAAATATTCGAAATGTTAGGTCTCATATTCAGGGTTGTAAAATAATACAAAATTAGACATTAAAAAGAGACTCAGTAAAAGTAACATGAAGTATTCAAAATTAAAATCACATCAAAAATTGAAAGAAATCTTAGTTCAGTTTTTAGTTCTGCTGGAGCCGAAAACTGAGTTACATTCTTCCGTTTATTGTTTTACTTGCCTGAAATGTAAAATGAGGAAATACGTGGGAGCCACCAAAAGATTGCTCAAAGGAAGGAACGTATAGATTCTCGTCCCGCAGACAGTCACCGTACGATGACCATTGCAGTATGTGCAAAGCTTCAATTTCATATAAGGACATAATTG
>NC_061089.1:75479521-75494521 GCF_015104395.2 Macrobrachium nipponense
AGAGTGCCAGATAAGTCAAATAACAGCGGGAGAAGGAAAAAACGAATACCTCGCGAGAAAAGAGAATGCCGGACGAAGGAAAAGCGAGAAATAGAAGCCGGTTTAAGACTAGATTTATGGAGGGAGAAGCTGATAAACTTTCATAAAGCCGTAATGGCATCCGTTGAGAAAGCTGCAGAAAGTTGCCAGTTCGCCTACAAGGAAAATATTTTGTTGCAAAATTGTTGTGCTGATTTATAGCTTAGATGCAGGGTACAAAATTCTTGGACATGTTATCTATCTCTCAGTCTATCGATCGATCTCATCAGCATATGACGTTACGGTAATGTTTATTTAAATTGTTCTTTATTACGTAGTCAAATAATATTTTTTCCTCTTGTGCTTTGCAGAGAATTTAACAACTTTGTCCTTTGTTTATCCCCGTACATTTTAGATGTCTTATCTTATATGAATTTCTCCATTCCCTCACTTTTCTTCTACGTTTTATTATTAATTGAAACCCATGAGATTCATATCCTTTGTAGTCTTCTACATTAATTATTCCTTTAACGATGGTTATGTTATCAACCTTTCTCATTAACGATGGTGACTGGTATCATTAGTAATTACGGACGTTCATTAATCTCTTCAAAATGTCAACAATGAAATCAAATATATTTTTTTCGTATAGTCCACGGGAAGGAAAGTCTTAAGCTATTCTCAAGTATTCTGGATGTGGGATAGATATAACTGTAACTTATTCTAACTGGTGAGGAATTGTAGTATAAAGCACATCCATTTTTAAAAGCTTATTTTTTTTCAACTGCTTGGTAAAAAGAGTGAGCCTATCATTCATTCTTGCTGCCTGCTGCTGCTGCTCCGCTGTGCTCTCGTATCTGCTAGGAATATTTTATTGATGTTGATTAATAACACTGAAATTATCATCATTATTTGCTAGAAAGCTTCGAAATGCGTGGACTTTTGTTGTTGAGTTACACCAAACAAGAATCAAGTCACAAATGATAATTACCGAAACGATTATCGACTTTTAATAGAACCCTCCCTTAATTGGAATGCTACGTGAATGAGATACCAGAGATGAAAAAATAGCCAGTGAAAAGCGGTATATTAACAAATGAATAAATATTTACCTACAGAACTAGAAATAGAAGTCATCGAAGATGGAGCATTGCTCAACGGACACCTAAATTGCAAGAGTACCGACATCAGTAATGTTTTTGCACTACAAAGGAAAACGTTTTCTTGTATTACCTGAAGCCTGATATCCCACGTCACCACTTACTATAAGGCGCAACATTAGTTGTATGAAAAGCAGAAATACATCCAAAGCTTTTCATATATACCCGAGCATGCACCTCCAACTCTGAACTTAGCCAAGCATACAGCAATAAGCCTCTGCTCCGAAACGTGCCTCTTGGATTTCTCTGGCATTTCTCAAGACTTCATGGAATACGAGACATGAGGAAGTCGACGCTAATTAACCTGACCAAGCCGTTGGCAGTTGGAGAGAGGCAACTTCCCTTTGTCACTGACGGTTGGCTGAAGGAGAAAAGGTAATTGAGGAATATGCACAAAATTTGTCATTTCAAAGAGAATAAAGTCAATTGAAAGTTTGGCTTTGTTGAGTTCGTTGTTGCCGTTAGTCGGAACGAGCAAGTGGTTCCTTGATTTCTATTTCTGGAAAAATTTGCAAAATTGCTTCATGCAAGTAATTAGTTTTCAAGTTTTTCAGATGTGCTGTAAAGTGATTATTACAATAATACATCATTGTTTGAGTAATTACAAGTTTACTTCCGGTTTCTATTGGAATAAAGAATGAAAATAATATTTCGGATTGTTCTTCAAAGTCTTTATATATTATCTATGATTTGATTTTTTGTGTGCATAACATGCTCATAAACTAAGAAAATTTTTGTTTGCATTAGACTCTAAAGACGTTATCAGGTAAAGTCGTTTTCAGAAAACTTCTTAGAAAAGGTGGGTGGTATATAGCTGCATATAGCATTAGTATCACCACTTTCTCTTTCTGTTTATGGCTCAGGTCTTTGATTTTTCTATCTTTTTTCCTGTAGTGGTTTATTAGTCTTCCACTAATAGTGATCAGGCTATTTTCTATATTGTTCGGTCATAGGGTTCTCTTAAGAATTTGGTCAAGTTAAATCTTTTTTCCCGATCAAAATAAACGTAATCAGCGTGCAGTAAACTCATTTTTAACTAAAACTGCCAGTATGTAGAAGCCTGGCATTCCTTCACTTCATTCAGGTTAATGTTTATTTCGAAAAACCAAAAAGAAAAATTTTCATCGTTCCTCAGTTTCTGTATATATTTTGGTTGATAGTTTTCCCGCTTTCTTTCGTTGAGAAACATCACTCCATTTGGAATGGTCCTCCGCGGAGAATTCAGAGCGGCAGATGACAGACATTAAGTGAAATTTAAAACTCCAGATCCGAGTGTTCCCTTCTCGAAGACTTTCATTTACTGAGAAAGGATTCTTCGCGTCTCTCTTGCTTCACCCTTTACGTTTTATCCGAGGATCCCGTTTCTGGAAGGTGACATTCAAGGGGACTTTTCTTTGTTTTAGAATTTGGTTCTTTGCATCGGAAAACTAAGAATCATCATCTCCATCATCATTCTGTATTTCTGCTCTCGACTTATCTGTATCAGTGGTTCCAGAAACTCTTTGTAGAAATTTTAAAAACAATGTGCGAAACGAACGTCTCAGGATGTTCGTTCTTTCTCCTTGAAATGGATATCGAAGTTCTGCCTTAAGTTCTAATTTTAACATGTTTTTTTTTTGTCTCTTCTGGAGCCTAAGATTTCGTACACAAGAGTTGGCCTACTAGACATTTTATGCATTCTAACAATTATATATATATACATATTTATATATATATTTATTTATATATATATATATATATATATATATATATATATATATATATATGTGTGTGTGTGTGTGTGTGTGTGTGTGTGTATGTAAACAGAAGGGAGAAAATCTATCCAAATTTCAACCTCGTATGTGTTAGAACCAGGAGTCGTACGGGGTCGCATATCCCTAAACTGAAAACAATTTTTATTAGGAAACTCGCCTGAACATTTTTCCACATTATATTAGTTTGATTTGACTTTACAAAGCGGCGTCATAAAGAAAGCGGAAGAGCATGCTGGTAACTCTTGAAGCATGTTGAATCCTGAGATATAAATTTCACAATACAAATTTATAACTTGCCCGATGCAATGATAACACATTTTCCTCATATAATAAACAAGGAAAGATTAATGTCTTTGTTTCTTACCTCAAGAAGAATCATCAGGAGCAAACCTTTTAGAGAATGAAAATAGATAAACTCGACTGGACATATTTCATGCAAATGAGAACCACACCAGCTTACAGCAGCAATATCCTTGCTTCTGCAAAGACACTGGGATAAACATGAAACGATTTGAAAACGGCATCGTTTCGTGAAAGACGTTCTACGAAGAAGAAGTACAACAACAGCAACAAAAATGCTGTATAACTTGAAAGACGGGTAATGTCATGATAAAGAGTCAGCAATACCAGTTTGTATATACTTTGATGAAAGACTTCCGCCGAATACTTTAGCGGCAAAAGAAGAAGAAGAAGAAGAAGAAATTTTTGGTTAAGGCCTTCCATTCAGGATAAAGAACATAAATCGTGAGGATAGAAGACCATCAATACGTGAGAGGCTCTACCTGAGCCTTTATCCTTCGCCATCTTTTTCTCATTTCTTCTATTCGCCGGAGGACACGGGAAGTTACCAAGATACACTGCGATGGGATGATTTACGTACGTATCGGAGAGAGAGAGAGAGAGAGAGAGAGAGAGAGAGAGAGAGAGAGAGAGAGAGAAAATATAGCGCTTTCAGATTGTAGCTTGTGTTAACTTTTTGGCAAGCCGTCATTCGTTGCTAAAAGTAAACCTTTTGTCTTAATAATATCATATCTTCCATATAGCGGGCAAAATGTAGCGTTTACTATCTCTTGAGCTAAATCTGTATATAAAGAAAATTAATAAGTAAACAAATTGAAAATGTGACGTTTTGTGTCTTATATGTACTAATCATTACAAAATACTTATGAAAAATAAAATGCTAAATCATATCATATAGAGTAGTTTCCCTGCATATCACCTTCTTCGAAATCTCTGGCTATGATCATAACCGAAAATAGATCAGATGATCTAGGACAGATTTGCGACAAGGACAGTTTTCATGTTCATTACCAAGATCGTTCTGAGCCTTTAACCCCACAAATGGTTCCTCCAAACTAAAAGGTCTATTCCTATCTTTCAGGACATCTAATCACTTGTTGCCTGTCACGGAACTCACGACTGGCAAAATTTTCGGAGAAATTCACGAATAACCGCGAAAGCAATCATGTTAATAAATAAACAAAAAGAGCTTTCATTTCTCATTTCATTAATAAGCAAAGATAGACAGAAAAAAGCAAAAGAAACAAATAAAGATATATATATATATATATATATATATATATATATATACTATATATATATATATAGTATATATATATATATATATATATATATATTAGAAAGAGAGATCTTGAATATGGCGAGGCAAACTGACAGACAAACGGATACAGGCGGACTGGCAAAAGGACAAACATAAACTAAGGGAATATCTACATCCAGCTTCATGCAATCATGAAAGGTCAATTTATAAAACATTCACAGTATTTCTATATTATTCAATGATTTACACAGAACTTTTCTAAATCGTTAATTATCGAAAGTATCATATATTTTGCTTTCATATACATATGTTGTCGAAGATGTCAGATTTATTAAGAATATTATCACTGGATACTACTATCTAATTCAAGTAGAAAAGTAGTGTTGTAGAATGAGATTCATATTATTCCTTTGGAATAATAATAATAACAACAGCTTTTCAACTCGGTCAAGTTTATTCTATTCAACATCTGCAACTCTGGTCTAAAAAATTATCTGCCTCTATTTAACCGGTTTTCAGAAAGTGACCTGTGACCTTCGCTGAATTGATCTGCTCTCCAAAGGCGACTGGAAAATATTATAACAGTATCATGGCTACCCCTTCGTGTACCTTATAGGAAATCGGATCTTTCCTTGAAACGAATTTAATCTTCACACACACACACACACACACACACACACACACACACATATATCGTTAAATTTTTTCCCGTCGCCTTCGGAGAGCAGCATCAATTCAGCGAAGGTCATAGGTCACTTTCTCAAACCCGGTTGGATATCGGCACACAATTTTTTAGACCAGAATTACAGATGTTGAATTAAATGAACTTGACGGGTAGAAAAGTTATTATTATTATTATTATTATTATTATTATTATTATTCCAAAGGACTAATATGAATCTCATTCTCCAATATATATAAGTATGTATGTTTATATATATATATATTTATATATATATCTATATATATATATATATATATATATATATATATATATTATATATGCAGTTGTAATAGCACAATGCCCTCTTAACTTCTTGAATTCAATAAGTTAAGGGGGCATTGATGCCATTACAACTGCATATGTATCTGGTAAAAAAAGTGACCGGTAGATTCTACATATGTATATATATATATATATATATATATATATATATATATATATATATTATATATTTGGAAACCGTATTTTTTTCAGTGAGAAAAACATGTTTAAATATTACTCGAGACAAGAAAAAAAAATCTCTTTTTCCAAATCTGTACCTCAGTTTACAGCAAGGGAAGTTACATCATTCTGCAACGGGCAGGAGACCTTCATACCCAAAGGGAAGAGTGGAGGATGAATCCTCCCCTTTAGAGTAATGCATTTTGTATGACTCCTTTCTCGACTCCACAAGACAGAGCGCTCTCTCTGACAACATCCTTTTCTGCGGTTTTACTCGAGATTTGCCATATTTTAGTCATTTGGTGTTCCCTTTGGGACTGGGTAGTTCCCTAGTCAGGATGGAGGGAGAAACGCTTTGTGGTTTTACGTGAATATTCTGACTTCTCGTTAGTGTTTCGCTAGCAGCGTCACACCACTTTTTTATTCAGTATTTTTATGTAAACTCGTACCTACTCATACATAATAAAGGTTATATCTATGTATGTATTGTAGTACATTAATTTTCTGGTAAACCGTGTTCCACTTTGATCCATTTATTAAAAGAGCATTTTTAGCTTTACTATATAGATTGATGTATGCTTAATTATGATTATATACAACTGTATTTAAATATGATTCTTGTTTTTTTTGTACTGTTTGTAATTTGCTACTAATGAAACACGAATAAATTTGGTAATTTTGATGGCAAAAACGTGTATAAGTATATATCGGCAAAGAACGTTTTGTTCACAGAAAATGACCACAAAACGAGCAAGCAATCTAGGAAATTGGCTGGCGATAAAAAATGAAAATGTAACGAAGAAATCTACTTTTGCATATCATCATAACATACGAAAGGGGAGGTATGTTATGAGAAAGTACCCTCTGAATCGGGCAAGCTGAGGATTGCTAAACCCTGGAATGGATCCCAAAAGAGTGGTCATACAAACTCCGGACATTCCATTTCTCCATGACATATTTTCCATATACTCTATAGGGCGTTCACTTTAGAGGAGGAAGCACTCACTATTACCTTTGTCATAATGCAGTACTGAAATAATACACGTTAAAATGTCAGAAAGGTGTGAAAACTTGTGGCAGAGAATAAAATGACTCAGAAGGAGGCAAATGCAAGGTCGCTGGTGAAAATATCCTTTAAAACCTTTTTGTGAACAAAAAAATGAAATAAAGATTAATTTACAGAAAAAGTTAAGTCGTTACAGAACGCCCACTATTGTCGATGAAGATTTGACAACACAAACTATACTGGAAGGAAAAAAGTTGAGGGTAAACTTGGAATTTTCGCCATCGACGAACAGACTCAAAATCTGAACTGAAAGATACTTAAACATGAATAAATGAGTGAATCCCATCCATTAACTAAGAGAAGGCAATAACAAAGCGAAAATGTGGGTGGACAGTGAAAGTAGAAGAGGTGAATATGTCGGGTTATCAATAAAAGCAGTAACGGAGTAGCCGAAACTAGATTACGAATAAAAATAAGACAAAGAACAAAGATCTGTGAGCTCCAGTAGAAAATGAAAAAAACTAAGTGTTCTAAAAAAAAATAACGTAAAGCAACTGGATGAACAGCTTCAAGTGAAGTTACTCGAACTGGAATGCTGATATGTGTACAAAGAAGGTTGAGGGAACAGACCAATCAAAGGTAAGAAAGAAATTGACTCACGAAAGGCTGATTTATATTTATCATCATGAGATTTCATCAGATCTCTTTGTGCGGTAAACACAATTGTGGCTTATAATTTCTTTTATAGAGCCCTCTTGACGTCGCTTATAGGATAACGGTTGAACCTAATTTCAAGTCCTGTTCCGTATAAAATCATTCAGTACTTGCATATAATTCCCAAACAGAATTTATTTGTGGCTGAGCACAAGCTTCTAGAAAAATAAAATTCAATTGTAAACATATAAAGTTAGCCAAAATCACTCGAGTGATTTTGGATAACTTTACGTGCTTATATTTGCAAAGAGCCTTCAAAAAGAGAGCCACACGCCACCCCCCCTACTCTCTCTCTCTCTCTCTCTCTCTCTCTCTCTCTCTCTCTCTCTCTCTCTCTCTCTCTCTCTCAGCTAAAATATGCTATGGAGATACAGTATCAGTGATCTTCAAGAATCCCGCAAAATATCTTATGAATAAAAATTTTAGTATGAAAAGTACGAAGTTCCGTTAAAAGTAAGCTACACTTTTTTTCATGGTGAAATAACACAGAGGGGGAGAGTTTGCAAAGTGGAAATCAGAATAGGGAGAAACACCGCTTCCTTTTTTTTAAGTTGTGCACTTTGGTGCCAAATATCCTTACTTGCAATTGATAAACGTGCACGGTTGAAAGTTTTCCAGTAGTATAGAGATAAAACATTGGAAACTCTGCTCAAAGTTTGGTGGCAAGATCCTAAAGTAGGTATACCATAAGACCTTTTCGTGTGACACCATCGTAAGAATGCAGGCTTCAGGCCTAACTCACATTGACAGTTATTTTTAATTGGGGGAAAAAAGGGTAGGGGGGGGGGGGGGTTGTAACTGTGGGTTCTTCGATTTCACGTTCTTTCCATAATCTGTTCGTTATGTTAGAAGTTATTTACAGGAGGATAATGCATTACGGGAAAGCTCCTCAGTCATGGCTGCTATATTTTTCCAAGGAATAAAGTTTCGAATCTTTATTCGTCATTATTCCCGTCTTTTCCTTTAGGTTATCATAAGTTCTAAATTTAAAAACCTTTTGCTGTGTGCATATATGTAAATGGTCCCTTGATTTGAACTGCCTTTATTCATAAATTACAGGAGCTGTCTACCAAAGTGCATGACGCTAAAACAAAACAAAAATACAAAAAGAAGTAAAAAAATAAACTGGCGCGAAACTGCCGCCATTGTGAGCTATTTGATGCGCAAAAGACTTTTGGAGAATTCACTGACACTGGAAACACGTCTTTCGTTAACGTATAAACGATAACAGAGCTGTTGCCACACAGATGAGGAAGAGCAATTGAAATTGTAACATTAAAATGTTGATATTAATGAAGGAAATATATATAAAACCTAAGAGCGTGAATGGTTTGTGCAAACTTTGGCCAATTAATAAGTGGTAAGCATCGCTATCCAGAAACCGACCCCAAATATCCAACAAGAGTCGGATCATATACTGCCTTCCAGCAGGAGGAGGAATACGCAAGCAAACAGAGACCCAGACAAAGCGACCCCAACCACTAGACACCACGCACGTCAGGAGACACGAGAGAGCCGAGCGAAGGCTGAGTAACATCCGTACTGAAGTCCGAGGTCCAGCCCAACACGAAACTCGAGCCGTAATTACTGTAGAGCAATATGTATATTTGTACAATCACCAATACATGCATTATTATAAAAGTATCTTTGACATACTTATCAAAACTTTTATTTATTTGTGTACTCTATTTTTTGCAATTGCAAACAGACGTAAGATTTTATTGAATTAATAAACACTAATTTAAGAAAATACTAAGCATTTTGTATTGTATTTTAAATATTTAACAATAAATTTACAGTTTTACTATTATTGTCATACATGCTCTTTGTACCCAAAGCTTGGAGCCTAAATGGTTAAGCTTTAAATCCCTCGACCTATCAGTACTCAGGTCTAAAGATCACTTACAAACTTTTTCTCCACATGTATTCCCAATCTACAAAAGAATTCAGGTTATATTCCTTTGGGGATCTGATATCATTTATAACCACAAGTAGAAATTTACCGTTGACATCAGGAACACTGTTATTCAGACACTTTCATTCACAAAAGTTACCCAAATTGTTCTATTGAAATACTTTAATAGTCTGGCAATCTTGGAAGTCCACTGTTTCTTTTTGTATGCGAGAAATTGAGTCTAAACACTTCAGTTTTAGAACAGTTTTATTATACTGTAATTTGATTCTTTATGGATTATACTTTTAACAGTACGAGTAAGTTTTTAAACAATGTTATTTTGAGAGCAACATACAATTAAAAAAAACCGAAAGATTCTCAGAGGTCTATGTCACCTCGAAGATTCTAGAGCAGCCTGGTTCACAGTGGTTAATCAGCGGAACAAAACAACGAATCTAATATGTAGTTGGCTTCACTCCAGCAAATAATTATGCTACATAAAATTTAGAATGAACGGTTTTTGCTAAGAATTGTTTTTGAGATTTTCACAAATGATGAACTTCATATATAACTGATTTATTCAAGACAATAGTTTCAACTGCTCATTTCAAGGAAATTGCTTTATCAAAGAAGTACAGAATAAGTCGATTTCCATTTTAATAATGCAGTTCTTTGTTGGACTATGGCATCATTCTCTAAAGAGCCCAGTTTGTTCCCCTTGTTCTTTTTTTCCTTCGAAAGACGATTTTTTATGCTTCCCATTCAGAGGACAATTCTTAGAAAGTGAAAGAAAAAACCTTTTCAGACTTAACTTTCCAGTTCATTATAATGATCATGTCCGGGTCATTTCCCCCTTGGCTGTCGTCCTAGAAGTTCAAAATAAGAGCGTATTCTGCGCTTGACTATATTGTGGAGATGCTGAGATATGAACAGAAGTCAATATGGTCTCAATTTTTATTTAGGTTCCAAGATCTTTTTCTGGGTCAGAGGCCAAATGGTGAAATGATACAATAGCTGAACAGAAAGAATATGATGAGCATATCATTGTCTCCTCACTATTTCTGTTATGCAGCTTCCCTTTCATTCTTTTCGTCTTGGTCTTTGATTACTATTCGATTTATTCGTTCTCCTGAGAGATGTCATAGTAGGACACCCAATATCCCACCAAAATTATAGACCGGTCAAGTCCATGCTGACCTCCGTCTAATAGACAATACAGTCCTGATGGGCATTTGCGATGACTCCTATATGGGAAGAATGAATGAGGGTTAATTCTGTCTTTAGTTTTCACTGGGAAATATACACTGAACATTAATCCACAATTGTACGTGCGTGTCGATTTGTCGATTGGTTTAGCTTATGGTCACTGTCTTATGACTTGTGACTAGTTGACGAAAAGGAATTATTGGCTGACTGGCCGTATTGCATTTTGGAGTAAGAATAGTTCGCAAAATATATATATTTTATATATATATATATGTATATATATATATATATATATATATATATATATATATACACACACACATACATATATATATATATATATATATATATATATATATATATATATATATATATATATGTATATATATATGTGCATATGTATCTATATTTTTTTAGAAACTTCTTGATATCTAGGTTAAGGAAATGTTGATATTATTAGGGAATCTGTAATGGTGCTTTGAAGAACCTTTATTGTTTTATTCTTTTTATTTCTGTCTCCAGTTGTGTGCATTGATCTTCTTTGCTTAATTCTTACACATGTTCCCTTTTTATTGGGTAGCGACAAATTAATTCTCAACATCAATTTTAAAAAAAAAATAGTAAGGGCATTTTTCTGACGTCATTCCCAAACCTCTCGTCCTTTTCGAATGAAGAAGGTCTCCACCTTTATATAGAATGAAAATAAAACCGTCTATCAACGTAAGAATCCAGGTCTTTATCTCCATTCTGTCTTGTCTGTAGGATCAGTTTTATTTTATCCAATGAGAGGGGGTTCTCAGCTAAACTTTCTGTGTAGATTAGCTCATTAGAATAATTATCCTTTGAGTATTTTTTCTTGGCTTTTGTAAAACAAATTCGGAATAATGAGAGAGAGAGAGAGAGAGAGAGAGAGAGAGAGAGAGAGAGAGAGAGTATGCTTTTGTAAGTTGCTATTGTGAAAAAATAGTAAATTCTCACCACTTCATTTGATTGAACATTTTTTTTCTTGGTGGGGTGTGGGAGGGAAAGCTAGTTTATTACCACACTCTTTATTCATATAAATGAGAATAGAAAATGAACTGACTTTGTTAATCAACTCTCCTTACGAAAATGTTTAATGGTCTGGTAAAATCACAGTACAATGCTGTCAGTAATGAAGTGGAAATTGAAGCAAACAGAAATATAAAGCGGAAAATAACTGGTGACAATAGGTTAGCTGTCTGGTTCACACTGTTTATTGTCAACATTGATCTCAGTATATTTGAGTAGCATTTAAGATTTCTTTTTCGTGTTAGGTTCTGATGTGAGAGATTTCCACATATGAAGAGCCACATGATGGCTCTTTCTGAGAGGAAGTCTCTTGTGCGAAGGTCAGAGACACATCAGACTAGCCACAATTATCATGCAGTATTGCTTTTAGAAGTAAAATGAGTCTGAAAATTAAGGATAAAATCTCTGCGCTGACGTAAAAAGATCTTGTTCGTAGACCTTGAAACGTGCGAGGTTTCCCAGAAGAAAATAAAAAAACGGTCGGCAGAGGAAACTGAAAGGCAACACCACAAACTTGAAGAGAGCAAAATATTAAGAGACACTCAGACGTATATGGTTTTCTCTTCGAGGCAGATAAAAATCAGACTTCGAAAGTCTGGGGGAAAAAATGAATAGCAACTTTATCTCGTGGTCCAACGCGGTCTCATATTTCAAACTGCGCCTTGAAGCTTCGAGAATAAACCCTATAGCTTTATTCCAAGAAAAGAGAAACCGCCTGTCTGTGCGTTGCTCAGATCGCTGCTATAAATATCCCATTCATATCACGCTCGGTTCGAAAATACGAACGATACTCGGGAATACGTCCCGACGGCTCAAGAATATGTCTCGATGGCTCCAACTCGCAGCAGGTTTTACAAAGCTGCTTTTAAAGAAGGCAAGTCGAGAGCAATGTGATCGTAAAAAAAGTGGAAGAATCCTCTGCTTTTAGCTGAGCTTGGCGACGACCAAAATATTTTTAATACTGAAGTTTCCTTCTGAAGCCGTCTTACTTTTTTCTTTCTGTCTTTCTTACTTGATGCTGTACTGCATCATATATATTTTTCCTCTGAGATGTTCAAGACTCTTAAGAATATGTAAAATATCGATGGTTGGTAAAAGGACAATCTGCAAGTACAGTTTTTTAAAAATTATTAGGATTTCGGAGGATATTCTGTAACCCTATTATTTTTATTCAGAATCATTTTTAGCAAACCCATTTCATCAAGAATTGCACGAAAAATTAAATTTACTATGCTATAAGGTGAATTCCAGCATCCTTTTCAAAATATTAAAAAATATTTGTGGCTTAATTTTACAATGGTAAGACAACTACGGAACGCCTGGTATGTTTTTCTCATTCGTTTTACTTATAAAGAGATGATTTCTGTACATAACATCAAAGTTTTGGTTGACCCAAAGACGTTTTTCAACCAGAAATGCAGAGAATATATTAGGGATATCTTGATCAGAAACGTGGTCAAACTAAATACATAGTCTTATTTCGAGAAATATTTATAAAATTGTGATGAAAGTGCTTTATTACTAAACTTTGGCCATTCCTTTTAAAACAAAGTAATGTTTCGTATGTACTTTAAAAGTTAACTCGCTCGTGCTACTCCATTACAATTCAATGTAGTCAGAAGGAATTGATTGTGTCTTCCTCTACCAGTACGAGCCTTGGGAGAAATTATGAGGTTACTTGAGAGAGATATACACACACACACACACACACACACACACACACACACATATATATATATGTTATATATATATATATATAAATATATTTATATTTTATAAATATATATATATATATATATAATATATATATATATATATATATATATATATATATATATATATATGTATATATATATATATAAATATCTATATAGGCACACAAAACATTGCTTTTACGATGCAACAATGTATTTCGGATACAAAACTTCTGTATCCCTGATCACTGGTTGATAAGCCAATCACAGGGCTGGACCTCAGGAGAGGTGGAATATACATCCTGCCCATGTGAACTGTCGAGAGAGACTGAGAGTTTCCAGCCGTGTGATTGGCTTATCAACAGCCAATCGGGAGCGTCGTAAGGGACTGGCCTAGACATCAAATGCACGGGTGATGTGAATCTACTATAGGAGTCGGTTGACCTTGGGGTGGAGAGTCAGTCCCTTGTGTTTTGGTAGTGATTAGCCCCCACTTGTGTCGAGCCTGGTGGCCGCTAACGAGGACAAAGCACAAGGGACTGACCTCTTTCCATCCCAAAGTCAACCGGCTCCTACATACGATTAACGTCATATTATCACCTCACCTGCGTATGGAATATTAATACTTCTGTCGCCAATTCTTCACATTTCACCAGTGATCAGGGATACAGTTTTGTTAAACGGAATATATGGTTGCAACGTGAAAACTGCTTTAAGTGTTTATTTATCATATATGCATACAGGTATGTATATATGTGTATATATATATATATATATATATATATATATATATATATATATATATATATATTATATATATATTATATATATATATGCGTGTGCGCGCGCGCGTTGTTTTTGTGTTTGTGCGCATTTCGATGTTGAAATATCAAAGTAGAACTGAACGTTCCCGCCTCGATTTGTAATGTCTACATTAAATGTTCATGGCTCTCTGTAAAATGAAAATTTCATTTTTTCACGGGCTGAATGAGTATTGAAAACATAACATGCGTTTTGTTTTAACTTTAATTTACATCAAATTTTATTTATTTATTTATTTTTTTTTATTTAGAAGGAAGCCATTAAAACTATCCTCATTAGTATAAAATGTCACTTCATTCGTTTGATCACATATTTTTTATTTGATTCTCTTATGGTAAATGCAGAATTCCAATAATAATCTCTTGTTGTAGTTCCTCTACCTCTTCCACTTTACTCTGTTGTCATGTTCTTTCTTTAACTTGAAGGAGTTAATGCTCGTCCTTTGTTCTTACACAAATGACTTCGCTTAAAACTGGCAAAATGTTGAAGCATTTACAAAGAGTAAAAGACATTGCCTATTTATGCGAGAATTACTCAAGTTATGTCGGTCGTACTCAGGATTCGCTGCAACAGCCCACCATCACTGTCTTGCATGTTTTTCTAAGCTTGGATCCCAAGGAAAAGAATTTACATTACAGATACGCCACTCCAGAAGGGGGGAGAGAGAGAGAGAGAGAGAGAGAGAGAGGTATGATGAAGATGAAAACGGGACAAGTAAAAATGAGTAAAATTACGATTTCTGGAGCAGCCAAAAATGAGGAGAGAGAGGGAGAGAGAAAAAGAAAAAAAAAAAAGATGGGTGAAGATGAGCGAGAAGGCGCCTTGGGAAAGCTGGAAATGAGATGATGGTTCCTTAGAAACCGTGAGACGTTTTCCCGCATTTCTTCTGTAGATTTTGATTCCAAGACTTGTTATGAAATCAACTGACTTTCTTGCTAGTGAGTGTCTTCATGGAA
>NC_061089.1:75499521-75517021 GCF_015104395.2 Macrobrachium nipponense
CACTATGTTTAGCTCTTCCGTTTTTAAGACAAGTTACGTTATCCATTATTTGTGCGGTGTTTAATTAATCAGCCTCAGTGATGTGGATTTTTTATCACTTCTCATTTCAGTCAAGTTATTCGTATAGTATTGTTTAAAGAAATTATAACGAATTTGTAAAGATGAACAAAGAGGTACATTATTTATTCATTTTTTTTTTCTTTTGTATTTGTTTATCCATATATATTTATATATTTATATTCGTTATACCTAATGTTACGACCTTATTCACGGCCTTAATTTCAAAGGTTATTATCTTAACACGGAATTTGCAGTGGGTAAAATGCAACCCAGCAACTAAAGAACAAAAGGACAAACACCTCAAGAAAAGTTACAATATTCATTTAAACAAAAAGAAAAGTTAATGGTTGGTCAATACATATAGTCTAACTGTATAAATAAATTAAGAGAAACCCAACCTTAAGATCTTCAATAGATCACCTAAAACTAAACTGGACCCTAAACCAAAAAGAAAGAACTTAAATTATCATAACTTCAGGAAGGTACGTTCTAAATCACTGACCAGATTGAGCTAACTTAAAATCTAACTTAAGAAGAAGGAAGCAAGAGAAAATTAAAGGAGAAAATTAATATTACTCCTACCCAACGCATACAATCTAAATTACACCGCAAAATTTTACTCAATGACCAGAAAATACACTAGTAAGAATAACAATATAAGTTCAGTAATGGTCCAGAACCTTCAATTAAAATAAACATAACAAAATAAAGACCAAAACTGAAAATTGATAATCTTATATCAACTCCATTGTTTAGGCAGTCCAAATAGAGAATAACCTCTGGAGGTTTGACAAAACATCTCTTCAGGCAAGCTCAGTAACGTAGTACATACAGTACAGGCTGTAAACCATACTCCAGACAAGAGCGTGCAAGTCCACAGGTATACAGAAATACGCGCTAGTCTAAAAAGTTACAAAAACTTCTCATATCTGCAGAAAGCCGCCCTATTTGACTCCACGAGTTCCAAAAACTCTCTGACGCTGAAGAATGAGTCAGTGTTGCCAGATCGGTTTGCCTAGAAATCCCCGAAAATCATGTCAAAATTTATCCAAATCGTTCAAAAATTCCCCATTTCCCAATAATTCTTATAATCAATCAGGAAGCGATATTATATACTTTATTAACATTGGAAAACACTTACAAATAAGCTGGAGGCTATATATGCCGATTATGTACAATAACAATGCACGTAAAAAGATGCTGCACTTACCTCTTCAGTAGTTTTATGTGCGACATTTAGTGTTTTAGAAATCTAGTAGAGGAATTTTACTAAAAGGAGACGTATATCAAATCAGTCCATTGCACAGTATATGGAATCACCATTCAGACAGACTTTATATGGATGCACTTCTAGTAGTTTCAGTTTATATCACACAAGGTGACCATGAGTTAAAAATTTTTTTTAGCAACACTCCATGTAAATTTACCAAATTATTAGGTAATAGATTATTAGACCAAAAAAAAAAAAACAATTTCACTATGAAAACATATTTAATACAAAAAAAACAATAACTAAATACTTTGATTTCACAAACTTGAATCTTGATTTTACAAAAGTGAATTGATGCAGGACATGCAACTCAGTTAATTTAGTTTTACAATCTCAATTAATAAATCCAATGAATTTTAACTGCATGATTGATTTAATTACTAGAACAAAAGAATATTGAAACATTTAATAAAGGAAGCATAATCAAACCCACAAAATATTTTGATTTTGAAATCTACCATCAAAGTATTCTGATATAGAAAATGATACACACTAAGAATGACTTCAAAATTACAATTGTGAAATGATACGGGACAACACTCAAAATTCACTGATCAGTAGGCCTAACTAGGTTTCACTAGCTCCATATGACTAAAGTAAATTGAATTTGAGTTATGATTAAGTTTACTGAACAATAAATCGTGCATTACCTTCATTTTTATGACAATTTAGATGTAGCTCTTCAAGCTCGACTCGAAGTCACTTTCATCTTTACATATATCAGACGTCATCCTTTTAAGATGATTAATAACTGGATTAAAGCTGCTGCAAGTTTCCTTTATTAAATACCGTTTTGAGTGCAATAGTCGTAGTAATGTCTTGGTAGAGAATCTGTTTCTTTGCTTTGTCTTCAGGATATTTACAGCAGAGAAAATTCTCTCTGCAGCTGCTCTGGAATGAGGCAAACTTAGCAGACAGGAGACAAAATATGACAAGAGATGAATCTTGGGGCTGTCGTCTCCAACTTTGATTCTGCTAACATGTTGCCAAAAAACTTCAACATTGATACCTGAAGGAACCTGTATTTCAGTGATTCTAAGAATTCTCCATTCTCCATCGATCTGGTTCATCTCATTAGGTTTAATTAGATTTGGAAATAAACTAACTAAAGGTGCAATGGGAGGAACAGTTTTCTTCAAGATAAAACCAGGATCTATCATATACATTTGTTTAGGGATTGGGCTACGAAATGGGAATCTAACAGATATTTGGGTTAAGAAATTCAACCAACGTTGCCGAAATGCACCAAGGTCACGTTCTGACAAACCATGTGTGTCATTAGCTATTGCTACCTCAACTTTGGCTCCCAAGTAGATTTTATTGGGAGTCACAAAGTTTCTTTGATCTTTATACTGAACATCGTTCACTCAGTCTTCTTTGCATAACTTTCTTTTAGATGGCATTCCATGAAAATATTACAAACAGAAGATACTGTATCATACATTAAATGGATCTGGGCCCATCAGAATACATCCTCTTGTTAAGGTCGTTAAAGAGAGGAGGTACAAATTCTAAAAATTGTAAATACAACTTATTGACTAGGTCATTAAGTTTTCCAATATAAAGTCACCTGCTAACACTGTCACCTAAAGCAGCATTTGTAAAATACAGTTTCTGTGCATCATACTGCTCCAATAAGCGAGACAGAACGGCTTTAAGTGAAAGCCAACTAGTCTAGTTTGGATGGGGTAATATATGAGGCTTTACTTGTTCAAAATGCTGAAATTCTTTTAATTCAGACAAGCGCTTTGGACTTGACATGAAATGATTATACACATCCCTTGCTAGCTGCTCAACTGACCTAGGTAGAGTACTACATGCACAAGACGAGCACAAATGAAAAGAGTGACAGATACATTTAAAAACAAATAAATCTGAAATGTCATTTTTCAAACGAGATGAAAGGGAATTATGGATACCCATCATAGCACTGGCCCCATCTGAGGTGAATCCAGTCATGTTCTTGTCTTTATAAGGGATGTTTTCATCTGAAAAAGCTTTCACAAGGTGACCATAAAGACTTTGACCTAAACAGGTACCAAATCAAAGAAAGCATCTGTTACCTTATCCACCCATCACAATACGCACAAGAATACACAAATGTTAATCATCCTCTCTATCAGTAGATTCATCGACAATTAATGAAAATTTGTTTTTCCGCATAACCGCTACTAATCCTTCCTTTACAGTTTTTTGTATCAAGTTCACAGTCACATGCCTTACAAAATGCTCGAGATTTACTCTTTACACCTGCAGGATTTGTAGCTTGACCCATTGAATGGGTCTAGCTACAAATCCTACAGGTGGCCCAACATACCGCAGATATCTGAGTGTGGTAGCCTCCGACATTCCGGGGAGTCAACGGATCTCGCACGCCGCAAACTGCACCGTTCAAATGTAGATTCGGGCAAACTCGTTCGGGATCCTCTCGACAAACTAGGAAAGGGGCGTGGCTGGCGAACGCCGCGGTTGACGAGACACCAGCGACCACACACACAAAGCGGAAAAATAGATCCACCATGATCCAAACCCGCTAACGAAAGCTGCAGTCGTGACGATAAATTCGAGGAAAAGCGTCAGGCTGTGAGGAGGAACTTGAATTCAACTGTAACGTATCACATTCCTTTTGACCAAGCCTTCCACTCGAGTCAACACAGCTCATAGAGAGCAAAATAAAGAACGTTAATAAGGCACTTCAGTAGTTCACAGATACCAGGGGAGACGGTGGTAAACAAAACGTCATATGACTTCCTTACAGAGTTCATCAGACTAGCAAAAACAGCTTACATATACGAGAAACAACACTTATCTTATTAATAAACTAATACTAAAATAAGATCGAAAGGTTGGACAGAACGATTAATAAAATATAATGAAATTACCTTAATATAATACTTAATGATTTAATTTTTCTTTTATATTTAGATTTTAAAATCACACACACACATACACACACACACATATATATAAATATATATATATATATATATATATATATATATATATAACATTTAAATATATACAATATATATATATATATATATATATATATATATATATATATATATATATCTACATATATATATATATCTATATCTATATATATATATATATTTATATATTGACATTATATATACATATATATATATATATATATATATATATATATATATATATATATATATATATATATATATATATATATATATATATCACATATGGAAATAATGAACACATGATCACGTGTTCTCACAGATATCAGTTTCTGACTCACATTTGTTCATTGTACCCAGCAAATTCACGACGAAGTTGTATTGAATGAAATGGTAACAACTGATTCGCTGTTGGGTTCGGAAGTTGGGTAAAATTGGCTGGTATGTTAGTCGAATGCCTACCCAGGGTATTAAAGTATTTAGGTTTCGACATCTTTTATGACCTTGGTAGGTAAATTTCTATCGCCCTAGCCTATCAATTCGGAAAGACCACGATGCGTTCCGATGTGAGTTAAAAATGTGTGTATATATATATATATATATATATATATATATATATATATATATATATATATATATATATTAAAGAGACAATCAACACAATCACTTTTGGAAAAGTAATAAATCCCTGGCTTATATTGAGATCGAACCTAGGTCTTTTAGTTGGAAGGCAAGGTCATAAAGGAAGTTGGAACTTACGTGCCACTGTACCTATGTAAAGTTATTACTTGGGCAGGCGAGTATTACCCAAAACTACCCCACCCAGCAGTGACCCCATTGACACTACCAACTGAACGACCTAGGTCATAAAAGAAGTTGGAACCTGAGTACCACTGTGCTTAGTATATTTGTTCAGAAGGGCTAATTCGATTGAAATGCAGTCAGTTGTGTCACTGCTGGGTCGGAAAGTTAGGTAAAACCCGTTGGTTTGTTAGGCAGTAAGCCTATCCGGGTGATGATGACCTAAGGTATAGTGGTAATTAGGTTTCAACTTCTTTTACGACTTGCGAGGTTTGAATGGCACCGTTCTTACCATTCAATCGAAAAACCTGGGTTCGATCCTAACGTAAGTCAGGCAGGCACACACACACATCTATATATATATATATATATATATATATATATATATATATATATATATATAGACTATATATATATATATATATATATATATATATATATATATATATATATATATATATATATATATATGAAGATGTACACAAGATATCTTGAAAAGAACGGATTCATAGAGGTAAACAATTGACGATGAATATGCCTGAGTGACACTGCAAACACATAGAGACTATTGCAAACCAGGTGCCATTCACACGTAGCAAATGGGAATAGAGGGACGAGTTGTAAACTCGTCAGTATCTAAGGTTATTGTTCTAATTTACAAATTTTGTTCATATTTGAAGGCGAGTTCATATCTTATAGAGTTACTTATTTTCATAATGCTATAATTTTTCATTTGTAATATACTGGACTAGATAATTTTTTTTTTGTTCAGGATATCATTGTACAAACTACCTATTTTAACCAGGCCCAACGAAAATTGTGCAATCTTTCACTTTTTTTCATGCGGTCCTACTCTCTTTCCCAATGGTTTTCCAATTTTACCAATATAAGAATTGTCATAGGACTTACTTGGGATTTGATTTACACATCCTTTAATATTGTTTGGGAAGTTTTTAATAAGTTCCTGTTTTATTGCATTATTGTTCTTAAATGCTACATCAACGTTAAAATTCTAAAGTAGGTGGGTGGTGCTTTTGTTAGAATTATTATACGGTAGCACAAATAGGTTTTATGTGCTTTATGTTTCTTAATGCACTATGTAATATAGAATGAGGATATTTTAATATCGCACTTGTATTCCAAATTTGATCTATTTTATCATCAATGTACTGACGGCTATACATACGTAATAATAGTCTAATACTCTTTCGTCCAGTTTCCACTTGTCAGGTGTGAATGTTGGGATTCCAACTGTCTGTATGTTCGTCTATACGGTCACTAGCAAATATATTATAAATTTCGAAAATTGTATCAGCTCTCTTGAAGAGGTCGTAGATATAAAGACGAAAACGGCCAGGATTAATGTGCGTATACTGATAAGGAGAGCCATATAGTTAATCCAATAATCAATTTCTAGTCTTACTTGATAAGCGAGTTCTTTTTCTACGTTTTTCTCACATGGGATGTATAATTCATAGTAACAGGGAGAGAAGATTTAAACTGGCTAGATAGAATGTTACGAGCCGTTTGTCTTAGCGTGGGAGC
Source organism: Macrobrachium nipponense (assembly GCF_015104395.2). Classification (NCBI taxonomy): domain Eukaryota; kingdom Metazoa; phylum Arthropoda; class Malacostraca; order Decapoda; family Palaemonidae; genus Macrobrachium; species Macrobrachium nipponense. Next base: position 75,506,131 of record NC_061089.1, read on the forward strand.
TGCGGTACCTGTTGGTTTTAAATCTTCAGCTTTAGAGTAATGCATTTTGCAATACCCGTCTGGCTCTGCCACTACTTGGCAATTTCTCTCTCTCTCTCTCTCTCTCTCTCTCTCTCTCTCTCTCTCTCTCTCTCTCACAACACACATACACACGCGCACACACAGGCTGAACGAATGAAGTTGAGTTTGAGGTGTAGTAAATGTTTAAAATTAGCAAAACTCTGCTCCCGTACGACGTTACTTGAAAAGTCAGTGTAGAATACGGTCAGAAGCTGAATACTTATCCTTCCATTATTTATGTAAATGAATCTAATACTTTGGTCAAACATGGCCGTAGACTGACATGCTAATGTGAAAGTGATTAATACAAGTTGGTGTTGTAATCAGCGACCAAAAGCTTCCTTAAAGAGAACATGCATCTCAACATATCAATCTCAGCTGGAAACTGTCATGACTTAACGTTTCTGACATAATTTTAATCTTATTTTTCTATATTTTGTTGTTCCACGGTTCGATGCCTACTACCTTCCTTCTTCAACTGAACTCTGGAATTCCTTTCCTGTGTTTGGTTTTCATTCAAGAAGTAGGATTCTCTTTTCTGAAGTTAAAGAAAGACTTTTTTTTCTGGTCTAGTCTCTAAATAATAAAAATGCTCGGGTAACGATTCTCAAATGAATATCAAAACTGACGAACTTCTATATATGGTGTCATAATTGTCGATTTACTAAGAATTACCTGGCGTCTCATGGATCTTGATAGTGGAAAGAATTGTATTTTTAAAGAAATCACAACCATCAGAAGACTCTAAAATACTATGTATCAAGTTTTGTTACTTAGAGAAAAAAATTAATCGGCCGCAATCCTGAATAATGTATTGTGACTCATTCGACCCAAGCAGTGAATTATGTACTTGGTAGTTAGTCAATTGTGGTGGACTACAGTCAGGAGTGCATGGAGATAGTAGCCTCATCCTAAAGATCTTTTTGAATCCTGAAAGGAGAACATTTATCAACATGTCATTAAAATTTATATATATATATTATATTATATCTATATCTATATCATATATATATATATATATATATATATATATATATATATATTTTATATCTATGTAATATATATTATATATATATATTTATCTATATACATAGATATATCTATATATATATATATATATATATATAATATATATTATAATACTATATCTATTTATATATTCTAGATAGGGATAGATGTACGTATATCTATTTATATATATATAGATAGATAGATGTACGTATATATATATATATATATATATATATATATATATATATATATATATATATATATATATGTGTGTGTGTGTGTGTGTGTGTCTATATATACCCGTGTGTGTGTATGAGAAAGAATGTGTGAGGAGAAAATGATTATGAGAGTTATAATAACCACTAAAAGAATAACCATGGAACTACTGATTGTAGGAGTAACATGGATAGTTTGCTCCTAGTATAAACTTCTATGCGTGAATATAATTTTTTGTTTAATATCAACCCGGTATAATCCGACGGAATCATTATGCTGATTAATGTTTATCCAGATATAAAGTCAATATTGGAAATATAATCAAGAGGAGAAGTCGAGGCAGAAGTTAGGGAGGAGGAGGAAAAGAAAAAGCTCCACCGAAAACAAAATAAAGAAAACAAACGCTGACAGAGATTTAAATTGAAAAGAGATTTAGGCCGAGGCAGAAGCAATGAAGAAGAAGAGGATTTTCCGGATTGGAAAAGGTGTAAGAAAGAGATGGAGAGGGGAATGATGCTGAAGGAGGAGAGACAGTCAGGAAATGGAAAGCGGTGGATAAGAGAAGGGAAGCGGAGCTTAAAGAACTTGCAAGAATGGAGAGGGAAACGAATTGTTAAGAAAGAACGCGATCACGGCTGCGGGTTGACATTGATCTTATCATCTTTATTTTTCTAGGTAGTTTTCTTTCATTTTGAGTTGGTAGCTTTTGTGGCTCATATTTTACATCTTTATCCGCAGTGTTTCTCTTTTTTTCTATGCACAGAATATCAAAGATATTTATTTGTTCCTTATTTGGTAAATCACTTTTAGCAATTGTCTCCGGTTTGGTATTTTCACTATTGTGTCTGATATGTCTGATATGTTCTTCGCTTTGCTTTGGATAATTTCAATGGATTTTTTGTGTTTTATCTATTCAAGCAGGCTATTTTGGCCATCATTTTTCATCATTAGTTCCAAGCCCATAGTCTTTATTTTTCAATTTTTTTATTTCAAGATATTTTAAAATGTGTGTTTTTTTTTATCCACGTCTTTTTGAAAATTGCTATTAGGTGATTAAATTTCTTTTCATTGGCAATCTGGACTGATTTTGAATAGTTCTTCATTTATCAATCAGGTCTGATCTTTAGAACATAGATTGGGGTTACCAAAATTGAGATACGTTATCTCCATGTTTTAAAATCATTTTTTGATCCGGTTTTTGTGTTGAGTGTTCATAATGAATTTAGAGTGGTTTTTACAATTAGTACTGTAAGGGTCCACTTTTTTTATATCCATTTTTTTTCATTCGTACATAATGAAATGTGACTTACCTCCTCTATTAACAAATTGGAAGTTCATTTTCTCGATGATGATATTATCTGACCTCTGTAATTTTAGATGATATTATCTGACCTCTGTAATTTTAGATGATATTATCTGACCTCTGTAATTTTAGATGATATTATCTGACCTCTGTAATTTTAGATGATATTATCTGACCTCTGTAATTTTAGATGATATTATCTGACCTCTGTAATTTTAGCAACGTGTGTTTTCAGACAGTTTCAAGATTTTCGATTAGACGTTCCTTTGTTTTCCTTGAGTATGAAATCTGACTCGCCTCTACTTTTGGCGATGATAGTGATTGGTTTTTTGAGATCTTCATAATTCAAAAGTCGAAAAGTGCCTCTCTTACTTTTTTGTGACGTTTGAGCCCCTTGGCGATGAACTCTTGCTCCAATTAGCCGCTGCTGGTGACACGTTTAATGTTGCTCATGTTGCTAATGTTGCTCGTTTGTTATTGTGATTTTTATTATTACAAGCAGCCAAGAACATAAAAGGAAATTGAAACGTAAAGAATGAACTATGGCAGATAACGAAGGAAAACAAATAAGATGAATATCAAGGACTATAACGAACTAGAAGTATGAAGACAAAAGGCAAATAACCTACTCAACAAAAGAGCATTTGCAAATTTTGTGAGTATTTTTCAATTATTATTATCTGTCTATTATCAAATTTGGCTGTAGGATATTAAAAAAGACCAAAATACCCACTCGTGTGTTACATTTTCACTTTTTATATATAAATAATACTCTTTGTATTGGTGTCGCAAATTTTTTCCTGCATCATAATTGTAAAAGCTGTAGAACAGCTCTGTTAAACCGTTTAAAATATTCCTCTTAAAAGTAGACGACCTTCGTTAATTATCGTGGTTTACATTGACTCAAAGACATTTTGTCGAGTCTAAGCTATAAATATTAAGATTTCTGTTTCCAACCGCCGTTACTGTCACCGTTGCGCCCTTTCCTACCTGGGAGGCTCACGTAGCCCCACCATGTCATACAAAACCATTCATTGTACTAAGTAGCCTCTGTAACGAGGCTGTAATATCCCTCTTCAGTCCTACTACATGAAGAGGGATACGTAGCAGTAATCGAAAGTCTCTCCTAGTCTTTTAACCTTGCACAAAAATATATTTTTAACACTATTGTGGTCTTAATTGTCAAAACATTCATTTCAGGGTGATTTGAAAACCTTAATTTACTGGACTGTGGACTGATTTTATCGATTTACAGTTAAGCAGCGGAATGCGCTACCTGCCCATAATTTCTTTTTTTAAAGATGAGGATCTATCAGCTTCGTGTGAGTAATACTCATTTATAAATCACCAAAGACATAAATTCAGTAATTGAAAGCGACATAACTTAGAAAGAGTCGACAGAGACACCACGCAGTCACTGAAGTAATCGACTGACAGGTTTTTGGAGTCGTTGTCATATTTGTTTTCTTTTTTTATGAACTGGGATGATGGAGAGGAGTAATTATTAGACGGAATTTAGGATTAACAAAGTTTATTGTGCCGATGGAAGAACAAAGTTCATACTCGAAGAAAAAATAGTTGGAGAAATAATTCTAAAAGAGAGAGAGAAAAAAAGAGCATGAGACCACATCGTATATAAGAGACAGAACTATGAATCAGGAAAAACTGAAACAACAAGAGACTTCCGAGCCTTGATTGTAGAAGGGAAAGGAAGTCACTTAATCATGCACTGATTAACTTGAGGAGAGAGAGTGCCTGTCGGGTTGTACGGGGCAAATTTAGGAGATACGAATGACGTAAGTTGGACGTTTATAGTGTTTGAGGGCGGAAGGGTTTGACGTCGAGAAACCTCCAGATGAAGGTCGTGAATGTTACGTTGGGAGCAGGGGAAGTGCAAGTGGATAGGAACCTTCGGGTAGGAAATGTGGATATGTGGAGATCAGGGTAGGTGACGAATATATATCTGGTCGTCAGGTTTTGATAAAAGTCTGCATTAAGGAGCTGTGGGTGAGATGGTGAGACGTGTTGTGGTTGGGGAATATCTGAGCTTTAGGCCTTAACAAGGAGTAGGTTTCAGAGTAGGTTATGTGAATGGGATTACGTGGGGGGCATATATATATATATATATATATATATATATATATATATATATATATATATATATATAAATATTACATATATCACATATATATAAATATATATATATATATAATATGTATAAATATGTATATATATATATATATATATATAATAAATATATATCTATATATATATATATACATATATATATATATATATATATATATATATATATATATACTATATATATATATATATATATATATATATATATATATATATATATATATATATATATGTGTGTGTGTGTGTGTGTGTGTGTGTGTGTGTGTGTGTGTGCGCGTTGAAGGTTAGTATGAGAGGAACCTTTTGCTGGTGGTTGTGAATGGGATGGTTAAAATATAGAAATTGGGGCAAAAGCCAAGGGTTGTGGATATGAGTTCATTCAGTGCTGAAAAGGAAATAGGCAGTAAAGGTTTGAAAGGAGCAACAGAAGGAAAGCCTTGCAGTTGCACTCTGAAACAATTGTTAGAGCGGGTGAAAAGTCAGATGGCATAAAGAGAATTTGAACGGAGACATAAAAAAAGGAATGAAAGAGGTTCCATCTAGGGTTCGAAGAGACGCCGTAAAAAACCTTAAGTAATGCCTACAGTTCACCACGTGAGGTACACTGACGCCATTACACCCCTACGGGGTTGGATGGGATGGCGTTGGGTGTGGATTATATATCGGGGATTTGTGAGGATTGGGATTTCGAGGAGACGGAATAAGGCGACCGAGACGCCTACTTCCGTATTTTCTTGCCGGATTCCATTAAGCACCGAGACATTTTGTGGACCTTCCTTCAGTATTTATTACTGGTTTATGAGGAAGTCAAGAGAGAGCGATTTTTTTTCATCTTTTTGGAACCGCCTTTTTACTACTAAATCTTTATCACAACGACAGATAACTAAATGAGGGGAAACAGTGTTTATGTACGATATATATATATATATATATATATATATATATATATATATATATTATATATATATATATATATATATATATATATATTATATTATATATATATAATATATATATATATATATATATATAGGAGTGGCCTTCAAAATTCTCATTTGGCTAAAAATGACAATATACTCTCAAGGGACAATACCAATAAAATACAGACCATAGGGGGTTACAGATCCACACCTGACAGGTGTCAGGGAGGCGGGGTTGGAAATTTCATTAGCACTGCTGCCCCGTGCTGTGTTTACAGATATGATAATCCTAATTTCATACGTCTCTACTGCCTACCTTGAAATTTAATCAATTTACAAAATTCATTTGATATTAAAGGATCAAGTTTATACATCCCTGACTGATATTTATGTTATGGCTGTAATTTTCTTTCATGTAGCTAGATTCTTTCTTTTATATAATGTAGCTAGATTCTATGTACTAAGTCTTGTGACAACGTTTATATTGGCCAAATGGGTAAGGCACCGGAAAAGAGAATAGAACAGCATAAAAAAACGTGTGAGATATGCACGGGGAACAATTATATTTGTACATCTTAATGAGAATAATCATGTTATAAACTGGGGAGGGGAAAAAAGGATTGTGTATTCCAATAACACACTGGAAAGGAGTATCATTGAATCTAGCTTTATAAAATAGAAGAAAGTTACAGTCGTAATATGAATATCAGTCAAGTGATGTATAAACTTGATCCTGTATTATCAAAAGAATTTTGAAAATTGTTTTAATTTTAAGGTAGACACTAGAAATGTATGGAAATAGGTTTGCCATATTTGTAAACACAGTAGAGGGCAGCAGTGCTAATGAGATTTCCAACCTTGCCTCCTCCCTGACATCTGTGAGGTGGGGATCTGTAGCCTCCTATGTCTGTATTTTATCGTTATTGTCCCTGGAGAGAATATTGTCATTTTTAGCCAAATGAGTTTTGAAGGCCGCCATTCCTACCTTGACACCGGCCTGTGGGTGGTTCTGTAGTCTCAAACGGTTATGTATGTTTTTCAGTACTGTCTCTGTACCATATATATTTGTGACGCCTAATACTATGTGTCAGTTCTTTGTCAGTGGCTTGGAAATAAAGTCGGAACTGGTCAGGACCTACACCCCATCTCTTATGTTTCACCTGTGGTAATGTGATATAGATATATATATATAGATATATATATAATTATATATTATATATATATATATATTATTATATATATTAATACATATATATATATATAGATATATATTATATATCTATATATATATTATTATAATACGATATATATATATTATATTAATATATATATTAGTATATATATATATATATATATGTGTGTGATATATATATATATATATATATATATATATATATATATATATATATATATATATATATATATATATATATATATATATATATATATATAGTAATCTCTCGATTGTCTGGGTCAATAGAGCCAAGGCCCTGTCAGATATAGTCAAAATTTGGTTAATGTCAGATAAAACTCTAGAGGAGTAAAACAGCATTTCCAAGCTAGATAGCCATCGGCTTAGGTGTGCATGAGTCTGGGATCTGAAGAAGCTGTCCAGGGTACTCTGTGAAGATATGAAATATTCTGTTTTACAGTGGTATTCCACTGAAATTCTTACACTTGCACAGATACGTCCAAGGCCGCAGAGCAGTTGTTGGTGCTGATGTTGAGGTTTTCCAAGAGATTGATATACATATCTAAGACCATGAGCATGTGTTTTCCCAAGGTGCTTGCTGTTGAATAGCCTAGCCATCATCTTTGGCGTCATCTTCTTCGGGGCTTCCTGGCCACAAGCAGCAACTGCAGCAGTTATCTTACTTCGGACAATAGTTGGAAGCCAGGGTCGCCACTGTCATTGCCCAACCACTCTGTATACTATCCTTGGGAACGTCATTGCCTCCAGTTGTGAGTTGAGCATCGAAGTTGTTAACTTCGAACCAGTGGAACTTTATCATGCCCTCTACTCCCTTCAACATATAGTTCCAGTGCAGTTGAGGGACTCTGAGGTGACGTCCTTCTAACCATTTGCTAAGATGTAGATGGGAGACTACAGCCCATACATTCAAAGATTCTCCGTTGCTCTTGCCCCTAGTGTATCCAAGCCTTGCTCCTTCTCCTCCAACACATACTATCACCTCCTCCAGGAACGTCCTCTGGTATAGCTATTTCATTCAGCTATAACACCTTGGTCCATTGGCTGAATGAGTGCATTAGTTTCAGAGGTAAATAACTCTAATACAACCTTTGTCACCAACCAACTTGGTTTCATTGGGATGCATAGATGCATTGTCCATGAGAAGCAAGGCCTTCATCTGATGTCTAGCAATGCTCTCTGATAATATATGCAACACACTTGTATACTCTTTCTTTATGGACATTTGTTTGTTTGTTTGCTTGGTACAATGCTAGAAAGAGGTTTTCCAGCTTATATAATTATATTATTAGTATCTTGCAATAATGTTATTTAAAAAAAGTAAAATGGGGTAGTGATACTTCAGAAAAATTTAGTGTTACAAGTGGAGTCAAACAATGCATCATGTTTTTACCCCATCTTTTAAGTTTATATATGGAACGATTTATCTGAAAAGGTGAGTAACAACAAATTGGCTACGTCCTGAGTAATGCAATTGTCAGCCAGATAATCTGCGCTGGTGATATTGTGTTTTGTCCATCTCTGAGTGGTTTGTAGTTCCTGGTTGATGTGTGCTTTAAATATGTAAATTTTATGAAATTAAATAGTATTGCTAAAAAAATAGATATACGATTGTCAGCAAATCGTAAGAACGCTGAAATGCCACAGAATACTATTAACATTAATGGCAATGCAAGTAAATATGTAAATCAAATTAAGTACTTGAGTTTCATTTCCACTTTTGACAACACGGATGACAATCATGTTGCAAACCTGGCAGGGGTTGGTGAGCTAGAGCTAATGTGTTACAACAAAACTTATCAAAATGTACAGCTAATGTGAAATACCCCATTTTTATTTATTTATATTTTTTGAAGTGCTTATGTCTAAACTTGTTTTTGAATTAAAGATGTCAAACCTTGTCAAACCAAGCATGAGTCAAACCTTGTCAAACCAAGCATGAATTTTAATAATAGAAGGTTTTTAACGTGATAATGCGATCAAGCATTTCCCAGTTTTATTTTCAGTTTGTAAGGGAATAGATTAATACTGTTGTGTAAAAACTTGTAAACATGCTAATGACCAGTGACAACTTTATTTTGGGAATTGAGAGATTTCTAGCGTATGCGTCATATTTTATAGCTGTGTTTTTTTTATATTACACCTGTATTTTTATCTACTTTTAATGGGATTTTAGTATTTTTGCACCTTAGCTCCGTGTATGAAATTCTGACTATTGTGTTTTATGCAAAATAAAGCTCTCTCTCTCTCTCTCACTCTCTCTCTCTCTCTCTCTCTCTCTCTCACACCCACACACACATACACAAACGCACACGACACACAGACACACACGACACACACATATATATATATATATATATATATATATATATATATATATATATATATATATATATATAGCAAATTCTTGGTAATTTGTATTATTCCTAGCTATACTTACCTCGAACTACTTTAATAGAAGATTCCTGGATGTCAATCTAGTATTAACCAGAAAAATCCGGTTATCCCTTCCACACCTAGCCAGGTACATGCCCCGAGGGTCAAAGTCATGTGACCCACGACTTACTACCTCAGTGCTTTCCACTCCATAAGGTTCCTGCCCTAAGGTACACAGGAACGGTAGGGAGGCCCTGAAACATAAGAAGTTCGAGGTAAGTATAGCTAGGAAAAATACAAATTACCAAGAATTTGTGATTTGTTCTGACGCCGTACACTTACCTCGAACTACTTTAATAGAAGACTTAATCTTTAGGGGTAGGGAGTAGCTTAGGAGGGAACGGACCCAGAGGTCAGTATGGGGCGTATCCGTTGAGGCCCCAGCCCTGCCTGAAGAGAAGCGTGGGGCTGGGAGGGTAACCCGGAAAGGTGAAAACGATAAGGCAATGGTTGCACTTCTAAAATGCCTCTCATACTCTCTGTCCTACCTGAAGGCTCATTTGGCCCTATGAAAACTTGCCAAAGGACCAGGGAGAGGATAAGGAAGGAGGGTGGAGGTGAGAGAAAAGGGGGAAACACCTTCATACTACCCCTCACACCCCTGGAGTCCTATGCTCGGTGGAGGTCTAGATCTGCTGTTGGCCAACCACCATCGATCCAATTATGAATGAATCTAGTGACTTACGGGAGCCGACCCCCAGGCAGTGAGCCACAAAAGCGGATTGCCTGTTCCACCCTCCAGCCCTTAGGACTTGTCCGACTACTAGGGACTTCGAGAAGGGTAGGGATGCTCCAAGGCCCCTGATGCTGTGAGGCCTGGCTTCCTTCATGGGAGGTATACCCCCGCCTTCATAGGCTCTCCTGATTGTTTTTCTTAACCAGAAGGAGTTCCCCGAGACCACCTTCTTCTCCTGGCCTTTAGGAACCAGGTTCCCAAACGCTGGCCAGAACCAGGCCGTCCTACTGAGGTAACTCCTTACTGTCTGGACTGGACACAAGAGGAGGTCCTGAGGATCGCCTGATCTAGCTACGACCAGGAACGAGGACTCCACGAACCTTTCGTTCATGAACGAGGGGTTCTGAGACTTAGCCACGAAAGAGGGTACCTACCAAATGGTGAGATCTTTCCAACCTTTATGAGGGAGACCCCATAAGATTGGTCATGCAGCTCCCCTACTCTCTTGGTGGCGGCCAATGCCAGGAGGAAAACCGTTCTCGACGTCCGCTTTCTGCCTAGGAGTCCTTGAGGGGTACGAAAGGAGGCTTCTTCAGGGGATCCAGCCCGCTAACGCCGCCCCGCTGTGATGCCCCTAAAGCACTGGGGTAGCAAGACTGTTCAAGGCTCGTGATCAGCATCAAAAAGTGCCTGGGATTCCAAGATCCAATCCTTCCGGGAAGAGACTTGGCCTAGGGCGGCCCTGACCCCCTTCATGGCTTATACCAAGAGGTCTCTGTCCAGTCTCAGGTGTACCAGGAAGTCCACTAAATGGGGAATCTTGGCCTGCAGAGGCATGAGACTGCTTCCTCTACACCAGACCCCAAACGCCGTCCATTTGGCCTGGTAGACGGCCTCGGACCTCCAGGAGGAGA
>NC_061089.1:75522021-75526979 GCF_015104395.2 Macrobrachium nipponense
ACAATAGTCCAGTCTTTGTGATTTCTACATATATCATCCAATTTTTCTATTACTGTGTCAAACTCTTTAGTATTAGGGGTCTATATATTACGATGTTCATTAATTTTTCAGATTTAAATTCTACCGCTATTAATTCACATTCTGAGTTACTATATTTCTCATATATTTCATTCCTTGTTTTATGTCTCTCCCATATATCGCGGTTCCCCCTTGATTCCTATTTTTTCTATCTGATCTATAAGTTTGGAACCCCTTTATCTGATCATCATTACCAGTCTCTTGAGAATACCATGTTCCACTTATATTCCTTATATCTATTTTTTTCCAATTTGGGTTAGTTCTTCTAAGAACTATTTTTCTTTTTGAGTTACTCATAACTAAACCCTGCGCATTCATCATTATGATGGTTTGCGTGTTATCCCCATAATTTAATATGGATAATAATAAGGATTTTCCTATGTCTCTTTCTTGTTCTGGTATGTTGTTCTTTTCTTCATTTCCAGAAATTCTGACATTAAAAAATCCAACTTTTCCAATATATTTGATCTTCCTTCTTCATAATTATTCATTTTGTTTATGAATCTGCAATTTTCTCCATATCTGTACCATCCCCTGGCATCGTATATACAGTGCTTGTTCCTTGCACTGTATCTTGGAGCTGATGCTCGCATTCTCGATGCTGACATTCCATAGCACGGTGATGGCTTGTTTTTCTCCTTCACCTCATATTCTTTGTTCCTTTCTTTATTTGTTTCTTTTTTATTTTGGAGAGAGAGAGAGAGAGAGAGAGAGAGAGAGAGAGAGAGAGAGAGAGAGAGAGATTAATGCAGGACGAAAGAGGAAGAAAGTTGATGAAGGGCAATAAATCAAAGTTTCTATTTCCAGTGAGAGACTTGAAGCCACTTGCATCAAGCACTGGCAGCAACAAAGACTTTGCATAATCCTCACTTTCACATTCACATTGTTTACTTTGCTCTGCTTTGCTGAACTTAGTTCTTCCTAGGGAATTGAAGCTCCTCTTGCCAGCTTTCTTAAGAGAAAGGTGATTTGGAATGGACCACTTTGAATTATAAAATATATGTTATTTATGTAAAATATGTTATTTATGTAAAATATTTATGTAAAATATGGAAAACTAGAGGCATTTTTTTTATTAGCGACTAAGCATAAATTGTGTAAGAACAGGGGATGCATGATTCACATGGCATCGTTCATTTTTATTTTCAAGAATCTAAGAAGAGATGTAAAGCAGAGCTGATAGCTAAGTTAAAAACTGAAGTATTTATACCAATAAAAAAGGAAGGAAAAAGAACAGCATTGAAAGAGATATCAATATTTATTGGTCATTAACTCTCTCTTAACCTCAAGCTGCTCACACAAGACTACAAAGGTGTGGTGCAAGTTTCCGAGCACTGACATTCGTGATGAAGTTGTTAGGGCTGTGCCTGTAACACCACCTATGACCAGTATAATTTTTGGTTGGCATTCACTTATAGCCACCCATTCACGTATTGACCAGACCCAGTATCGGCTGAAGTCAATGATCGAAAGACAAGTAATGTAGTGACCAAGCGTCTTCTTAAAAAAAGAGGGGGGGGGGATGGATGAATGCGATAAGAAACGAAGATGATTAACTCTAAGATTATCAAAAACAAGAGAAGCTAGAGGCATACCTAAGTCTGTCGTTACACCCGGCAACAATTTTCTCTTTATTTTTTTATCCTCATGATTTATTTTGACACTAATGATAGTTTACCAAAACCATTAAGTTAATTCCAGTATATATTGTAATTTATCATACAGATGAGAGAGAGAGAGAGAGAGAGAGAGAGAGAGAGAGAGAGAGAGAGAGAGAGAGATATGGTCGGTGGTATCTGTAAGCTGGTTCCGTAGATTAAAGAGATTACGTGCCATCAACGTTGGATATCCCTTGGAGCAGGTGCTGTGATAATATTAAAGAGTTTTGCAACAGGAAATGGAAGAGAACTACAGGGAATTATAAATTTTTGAGTAATCAGTAATGAATAACAAACATGTAGCTTAATATTTATGTCAGTGAGCGTCTTTCAGTCGTAAAAATGACTAATTATTAGAATTTAGTTATTCGTTTCTGAGGGGAGTAGATAAGCTAAATTTATGTGGTTTAGCAAAGGTACTGAAAAGGTACAAGGATGTTACCGTCCCAAATATGAAACCGCGGCTTAAGTCTAAGTCTCTGATCAGCTTACAACTTCTCCCAGACTTAAGTAAGTTGGAGGCAAGGTTTAAATGGGATGAAGGACGTATTATGACACGCAAACACGCACACACACACACACATGAGAGCGTTCGTACATGCATACATACATATATATATATATATATACTATTATATATATATATATATTATATTATATATATATATATGCGTGTGTTGTATATGTATGATGCATGTACACCCACCATATACCTATATATATATATATATATATATATATATATATATATATATATATATATATATTATATATATATATATATATATATAATATTATATATATATATATATATATATATATGCATGCGTGTGTGTATATGTATGTATGCATGTACACATATACCCTATATTATATTATATATTATATATAATAATAATTATATAATTATAATTATATATAAATATAATATTATAATTATTATAATATATATATATACATATATATATATATATATATATATATATATATATATATAGTATATATATATATATATATATATATATATATATATATATATATATATATATATATATATATATATATATATATATAATATATATATATTATATATCGTGTGTGTGTGTAAAAGAGAGAGAGAGAGAGAGAGAGAGAGAGAGAGAGAGAGAGAGAGACAAAGGAAGGGAAAACCTTTACAGACTGAGAAAAACCACCACTATCATAATCGTCCACCCCTCAGAGGAAATGTCTCCAAATTAGAAGACATCGTTAAACCCTAATGGAAGTTTCCAGGACGACGAACCCTTGAATCATATATATATATATATATATATATATATATATATATATATATATATATATATATATATAGTATATATATATATATATATATATATATATATATATATATATATATATATATATATATATATTGCTTCAAGAAGTTGCAGTTCTTGCAAAGAAGGAAAATCTTTTGATTGAAGTGTCTTTCACTTATGGATCTAGAGCTGCCAGTGGCAGCGCTCTTAAGACGTCATGTACTACAGTATATTTCCTTGAGCCGAAGTACTACAGTACATTTCCTTAAAGCTTCGGCTTTAAGACCCACAAGGAAAAGAAAGAAGGAAATTGCACACAATACCACAATATCAGAGATAGATAACTTCAAATCGAAGTGGCATTGAGAAAATCAACTTCATTCTGTGCTTTCAAGATCAATAGATGGAAGGAATCAACTTTCCAAGCAGTAAGACTTTTCGTAGACGAGGATGCCACCGCTCCATACTTTTTTCCGCTGAGATCAATTAGATAGATTTTTTTTTATATTTCTAGTAAACGAGCACTTTCTTTTTTTTTTTTTTTTATTTTTTTTTTTTTTTTTTTTAGTAAGTTGGTTCAGAGCTAATGGACAAGAAGAACTTCTCAGTAGTTGTAAGCTTCTACACCTCATGGTTTAATCAGCAAACAAAATGAAAACCTAATATATATATATATATATATATATATATATTATATATATATATATATATATATAATATGTGTTTGAGAGAGTGTATGTATATGTGTATGATGTTGGGCTAAATGCAAATCTCATTCAGTTTCAGTAAATGAAAGAGAGACAGGTAAGACAACAGCTACAGTTACGTTTCCAGTACTAATTAAAGTAGTTTAAATAGAATTATTGTCATCAGTTTTATCAAACGAGCAGAAAGTGTGTAATTACAAAGACATAATAATAAATGGATGTCAGTAGAGTAGAACAATGCGAGAGCATTTTCAGAGTAATTAACCACTCAATTCATGTGAAGAAACCAAAGTGAAATAGGTTAGCTCTAAAGTGGGTCATGCCAGGCCGCGCAAAGTTCTCCCAGTGAATTCATAGAAGTTACAATGGCATCCTGTCAAGTTAGTTTGGGCTGGCTTTCCTCGCAAAGTCACCCGGGCTTATGCCAAGTGGATTAAGGTGGTATTGACTGATCCTGTCTCCTTGCCTGCCGCAGGACGAGTGTTATGCATTTCCATGGGCCTTAGAAGCTGAATTCATTTGGACTCTTTTGCTTTTGTCGTTCTTTCTTCGTTGCTGAAGTGTATATGGGTTTTCTCGGCTGTGGGCTGACCGAAGAGAGAGAGAGAGAGAGAGAGAGAGAGAGAGAGAGAGAGAGGCAACAGCAGCAGCAGCTAAACCGACCACATTATCCATTTCTATAAAAACCTATGAAGACAAACCCATCCCGATTACGGGACGAACCCACTTTCAGAAATGGTTAGAAGAGATATAGAGAGCGAAACTTCTTATCTCATCCCTTTATAAAAAAAAATTATATAATAAAAAGTCGAATAAGGAGAATGCGCTCTCAGATATGGTTGTAAGAGAGAAAGGGAGAGAGTAACAAACAAGTCGCTCATCACACACGAATGAAAAGACGTGATGAAAATCTGCGAACGTTGTTTGAAAAGCCTTCGTTTAGGGGTCTGTGGTCTGGATAAGGGGGTTGGGGGTTTGGGGGAAGTTGATATCCTGTGTTCACTTCGGGATAAACTTTGGACTCACGTCCTGACCAGATGTTCTAGAAACTGTCGTCGTTTTTTTTTTCTTTTTTCTTTTTTGAAAACATGTTTTTTTCTTTTTAAATGGATGTAATCGATGTGGTGAGCAGTTATACGAATGTTTATAAGGGAAAATATAAATACCGAATATGTATTATCTTGCCATAAAATTGTAGTTAAAATAATAGCGCAATA
>NC_061089.1:75527479-75559490 GCF_015104395.2 Macrobrachium nipponense
AATAGCGCAATAGAATAATCAAAGGCAAAGGAAATATATATATATATATATATATATATATATATATATATATATATATATATATATATATATATATATACTATATACACACACACACACACACACACACACACATATATATATATATATAGATATAATATATATTATATATATATATATTATATATATATATGATATATATATATATATTAAAGGGAAGCGATACATGTCTTTTTTTTTGGTTTTTGCCCTGCTGTTATCTTGAAGTCCATAGAAACACCTCCTTCGGCGCCCCTGCAGGATCCCTTGAAGAAGACGAGTGTGGTCTACCGTTACACATGCCCCGTCCGAGGATGCCTCGGTAAATACGTCGGTATGACCTCCATGCGTTTCTCCACCAAGCGAACTCCTGCCACTCCCAAGAAGGAGCCATATTCAACCACGCCACGACTGCTCATAACAAACGGATAAAAAGAAATGATATTATCCCTAATATCATAATAATAGATCAGACAAGATCCCGACGTCTGCGCCTCCTAGAAGCCCTTCATATAGGTAAGGAGAAACCAAACTTAAATATAACTCAAGAAAAAGTTTCTCCTTCCCACGCCGACCCGGAGAGCAGCGAGCGACCCCCCCCCGACGATGCCAGATAATCAGGAGCCCCCACAGGATGATACAATTCCTGCTACAGACGGAATTCCTGACGTTCACCCCAGGCACACTACTGTGACGCTCGCACGAGAGAATCCCCGAGACCTTCGAGGCGAGATCCACGGCTTCGTCAAGACCGGCCCGACTAATGAGAATGCAACTCTAGGTCCGTGCCGCTATAAATACCGTTCCGCAAACTTTCTTGCTACAGTCTCTTCAACCGACTCGTCCGAAGATGACCTACCAGAAGGTCGAAACGTCACGTTAATACCAGCTATACCAGCAACAACACCAGCCCTTAATCCAAGACGACCCTGGCCCGAACTGAACTACGCTTACGGAATAATATCGGCACTGACGACGACCCCTGCTTGACCTGGACCTGATATCCTGTTCTAATAAAAGATTCCTTCAGCATTCACAATTTTTTGAAAATTCCTAATATGAATATTGGCCAGTTACTCCGAAACAAAATCGCTGAGCCTGAGAAGCGAATTGTAAGGAAAATAGAAAAAACAATATATAAAATTTCAATTCGCTCAATTCTGCCATCCTTTTTAACAGTATTTGCCTAAAAAGGGTCTTCTACCAAAATAATAATAGTAATAATAGTATTGCTGCATCAGCTGCATTCAACTTGTAAATAGTTTTCTCTATTTTTCTAATAATAGCTTTCTCTCTGGCGAGTATTGCGCCGATATTACTCATCAGGAGCAGTCAATTTCAGGGATAATGGTTACAATTTATTTATTTGTTACAGTAAATGAACAAATAGGTCAAAATATAAATTAATATAGTGGCCAACGTTTTCCTCGGTATCATCCGAGCATGATCACGGCAGTGGATCGGAGCAGGCTGTTGGTGCTGTCAGATCTACTCAATACATAGCGGCATGTCAGCAGGGTCAAACCGCTAGCTGCGTTTTCATTGGCTGGTGGTGCAATGCGCTCCCGCCGTTGGTTGAAGGAAGTTTTCTTCAAGACGCTTCTCGTCGTTGAAGGTCGCGAAGTTGCAGCCTAGCAGACCGTCGAGGCTGGGGCAAGGCTTCCCTGGACGTTGTGTCACGACGGCTCGCGATGTCATTGGCTGCTGGGCTGCTAGTCTCATCTGGTATTCTTTGATCGGGGGTGTCGCTCGGTCTGGTATTACTTGTATTATTTATACACATAGGTCTCCTTAAGTTGGTGGGGAGGAAGAGCACTTCCTGCGTCGTATTCAATGAGGGCTTCTCTTGCTGTATGAGGAGTGCCTCGAGGAGTCGCAAGCGTCGCTGGTCAGGAGCCCTCCCTATTATCTTTATATTCTTGATAATACCGTCGCGGGAGATAGCTTCCTGGTGTGCTGTCGTGAAATGGTTTTTTAATCGCTCCTTGTACGAGGCAGGAAATCCTCTTGGACAGTT
This sequence comes from Macrobrachium nipponense, assembly GCF_015104395.2. NCBI lineage: Eukaryota > Metazoa > Arthropoda > Malacostraca > Decapoda > Palaemonidae > Macrobrachium > Macrobrachium nipponense. Next base: position 75,529,536 of record NC_061089.1, read on the forward strand.
TCATAGAAGTCATACCAACGTAAGAGCCGGGACATCCACGGACGGGGTCATAAGAATTGGTAGACTACATTCGACTGTTTCAATAGGTCTCTTGCTTGGGGGGGTTGGGGGGGTCGGGTTGTTCTTCACAATAATAAGGTCCCGGGTACGTCGATTTTGGTAATAAATTACAAGTTCGAGTTCTTTGTCGGCTTCGGTAGGGGGGTCACATTCTCTTTGATTATTTTATTTTTCTCAAAGCATCTTCGTCCTCACGGTGACGTGCGTGCATTCTTGCTTTGTAATACAGCTGATCTTCTCATGGGGGTGAGGCTGCGGTCTCTCACTCTCGCGTACCACCGATCCCAGCGCTGTTCGGACTTCTTTATCAACAAGTCGATTCGAATACCCGTTATTAACGAGCATCTGATTGACTCGGTCGACGTTTCTTTGTGAGTGTCCTGCCAGGAAGAACAGTGAGAAAGGGCCCTCCGAATGTAGGCCCTGACTGTGGTGTTCTTGAACCGCACAGGGCATTCGCTGTCGCCATTCAGACAAAGCCCTAGGTTTGTTTGCTGTGTATATACGGAGGTTTTTAGGCCATCGTCGGTCTTGGAGACGAGGACGTCGAGAAAGGGGAGCTGACCTTCGTTGCTGAATTCGACGGTATAATTCAGCGAACTGCGATGCTGGAACATGCGCCGGACAGCTTCAACCTCTTCCTCCTCCTCGGCTGTACAAAGAAATATCGTCGATGTACCTTGCGTTGTAATAGCAGAGAGAAAGCTATTATTAGAAAAATAGAGAAAACTATTTACAAGTTGAATGCAGCTGATGCAGCAATTATCTTTCAATAAGAACTTGTTTGAAAGAGGGTCCCTCCTCCAGATAATAACTAGTAATAATGATAAGTTGGGAAAAGCTCTCTGTCAAGAGAGTTCATGAAACTATTTCTAAAGCAGTGGTTCCCAAACTTTTTCTTGTCGTTACCCACTTTCATACAGGATGCTTGTCCATCGCCCACCACCAAGCATAACTCATGTATGTATACAACCATGGTTTTATATATACATATCCTCAGATTATGGCACCTGCATTCTGCTACATGGGCCCCCACGGGACCGTGGTCCCCAGTTTGGAACCACTGTTCTAAAGGTTCCACAATAATATAATTGTTAAAAGCTCGTGCGAAACTTCATAATAGCTTCCGAACCTTCACTGGGTTCATCTTCAGTCGAAATAAGTGATTTTTCCTAAAATGTACTGAAGTAAACATAACAATCAAAATATAATGTCCCTGGAGATTGTTGACAACGGTAGTTGGCTCGTAAATAGATGAGGTGATGGAAAAGAGGGCATTTATTCTAACTAGGTGATTTCCTCTCCTCTATTAATATTCCTGGCTGCAATTGTGTTCGACCTCCGTAGGGGTTGACGTAACGTTGCAGGAGGTCCTTCATCCAGAGGAATCGTAGATTGGGCACCGTAACCAGACTCCCCTAGGGCAGCGGTTACCTGGCCAAGGAGAGGCAAGGTAGAAGCAGCATCAGGAGAGGAAAGAAAGAGACTGGCCTAAAGTTAAAATCTTTTCAAAATATGCTGATAACATAAAGATTAACAAATGGGTCTTCTTTGACAAAAGACTTGTTACCTTTGAACCACTCTCCCAAGCTTATATAGCAGCTCCCTTAACTAGTCGCCTAACATTCTCATTATTGCTTTTAAAGATAATGTTAGCTTATATGGCAGCTCCCTCAAGTACTAAGGGATTCAGAGATAATGGAACGCTGCTTTCGGCAATAACTTATTATCGAAGCATCGGATAAAGGTGAAAGTTGGCATGCGTATATTCTATAACCCTGCCTAATTTTTTCAATTATTTTGTACCTAAGTTCAATAGTTCTGGTACTTATCAGAGTAAAATAGCAGGTAAGGGTTTTGAACGCAATAATGACGTTAACCTATGACGGCATGATGCTCCACCAGGGTTGCCGTTTTGAAGAATTTCGTCTACTAGTGTGGCTTTCTGGTGACATATGGCAACCCTCCGTTGCTTTTCCGACCAAAGGCCACGGCACTGACGAAAAAAATTCTTCACTTTGCTTTTTATGTTTTATTATGAAAATAAAGATATAAAACATATCCTTTTATTTATACAAATGAATATTATTGAAATACTTTATTTTTCTTCGTCAAAAATACTTTATATTGAGCAAGTGATGTGTAGTTTTCTAACATCACGGAAAATAATTCTACATCGGGAAGTACGCATTCTAACCATTAAATCATAAATAAAGTAAAAAAATCAGATGAATTGTATATGGTAACACTGCTAAAAGCCAATGTTGTGAAGAAAAAACGGCATCACTGTGCTCCACCCTGTAGAGGTTTCATCCAACTTCCACAGCACCTGTTGGGACTAAGTTGTCAGCTTGGAATTCTTCCATTTTCTTGATATTCACATTGTTTCTACTTTACAAATAATTCATTGTATGCAGTTCATCCACATAATCAACCAGTCTGTAGCTCATTTGTTAGATCTACATCTATTTTGAGTGGGAATACAAAAAAGAAAATCCGGTTTGTTTTATCTCAGGTTTCGACATTATAGCCTTCTATTTGCTGCAGCAAGAGATGAGTGTTGCCAAGTTACTGTTACCTACTATAGAAATAATCATCTATTCGCGGGTTTTCACACTCTTGCCACGAGTCTTGTTTGCCTACAAAGTGGTAAATCAGAGGTCAAATGCAGTCTTGCAACCACGGAGACAATTCTATATCCTGCTGGTCATTGTCGAATTTGTTGAGGCCATGAAATAGTGTTCTTCGCAAACAATTTTTACACCGACCTATGGATATCCGTGCTACTAAAGTTGAGTGTTTAAATATTGTCTTAATTTATGGTAGTACACTGAAGTGGCAGGTGTGCTTAAATTAAGCCGTTTACTCTTAGAAAAAAAGACCAACTTCTTCCCTTACTCAGATTGTTCGAACAAGTGGTGCTTTATGTCGTATCTGTGACGCAGAGCCATCACCCTAACCTATAGATTAAAATATGATTATTGAAAAAATTTAAATATCCTATACAATATATTAATTTGCTTTAAAGAATTTCGTATTGCCAGGGATAGGTAAAATGACATTTAAGCTCATTTTCTTAAGTAAGAGCGTTAATGAGACATGTGGCGATGCACAGTACTTCCGAAAATTATGACGAAGTTTGATACCTGCAGTGCTTTAGTGGCATGATACCCATAAGTCGGTTTAAAAGTTATTTACAAAAAACGCTATGTCATGGCCTCTGGAATGCATAGAGGGCTATGTAAACATATCCATTCACCTGTTACTGTTGGTGACTTTCTGCCTAGCTGGTGGATGGGCGGAGCCTCATGACGTCATATTATGTTTAGTTCACGAATGGTTTTAGAACGCTTCTCTGTGATTTTCTCGGTTCCGGCCTCGACGACTTAATTTTACTCCATAAATATCAAAACTATCGAACTTAGGTACTAAATAATACTTGTAAAAATTAGGTAGGGTTATAAAATGTACACTTGCCAACTTTCACCTTTATCCGATCCTTTGATAAAAAAGTTATTGCCGAAAAACAACGTCCCATCGGCTCTGAATCCCTTGGTAGCCGCCTAACATTCACATTGTTGCTTTTAAAGATGATGCTAGCCTCGTTCCAATTAGGTCTGTGGTCATTACTGAATGCATGTGCTACTATTGCGCTGTTCTGTGAATGAAGCTCATATGCTCGTTTATGTTCTCCTAAACGTGTATCTAGTCCTCGTCCACTTTCGCCAAAATATTTCCTTTTACAATCCATACATGGTAGTTCATGCACTCATGGGACTATGGGATTTTTGTGGTTGTTATTGTTTCTTATGAGATTGCGTCTGTGTCCTTCTGACTTTTGTTTACTTTACTACTTATATTCTGCTCGTCTGGATTAAAGGGAAGCGATATATGTCTTTTTGGTTTTTCCCTGCTGTTATCTTCAAGTCCATAGAAACACCTCATTCCTCGCGAAATTTCTTTCTCAATGAAGTGAGGGGTTACCTGAGCCATCAAAAATTTGCTGAGATATATTGAAGTTCACCGTCTATATATTCGGGGTCTCAAATTCTGAATGCTTGGAAGGAAAACTTCATAATGACATTGCTTTTTATTTCTTTTGAGCGAAAAGAATAGAAGTGGGTATAACTCTCTTCATCATCTCGTCAGTTTACGAGCCAACTACTGATATCAACAATCTTCAGTGACTTATATTTTGATTATTTATGTTTGCCTCAGTACAGTTTATGTTTAGTCTCTCATTTGGACTGAAGATGAACCCCGAAAAGGGTTAGGAAGCTTTTATACGAGCTTTTAACAATTATATTATTGTGGACCCTCTAGAAATAATATGCAAGTTAACAGATCGCTTCAAAGGTTCCGTGGCTTCAAGTTCGTTAGGAAAGGACACATATCGAAAAATTTTCTTACCATATCTCAAGGATTAGATAAGATTTTTGTTTCATTTAAAAGAAATAAATGAGTGAGATGAGAGAAAAACGGGTTGGAGGTAGGGTTAAGGAATGTCTGACCCGGTCAAGGTTTTAGTTTGCCCAGCTGTGAAAAATGGATTTCCCTCCGTAGACTTTGTGTCGCTTCCAAAGATTTCCATTCGTTCTCTTATTCGTCCGTGTGAGTGACTGGCTTCTTTGTTACTCTGCCGCCTTTCTCCCCCTTTCTCTGTCTTTGCTTTGACTGGGCGAGAAGTCAATTTGTACTCGAGTAGTTTTTATGGCAGTGTTTTTCCAAAACCAAACGACAGTTAATAATAGGTAGGGAAGCTTGAATTGAAACCTATCTTGCTGTGTCTGTCTTTCCAAAGAAAAACAATAGAACAAATACTATCTTTTCAGTTTTTACTCTTTATTATTCTATAATCATTATAATGATTTTTAATCTTGCCTTGAATTTTAATTTTAGTAATTTAATTTGGTATTTTTATTAAAAATTGTATTTTTTTCAAAGGGAGAGAACAAATAATTTCATGATTTTTTTATTTCTTGAATAGAAAGACTCTCTCTCTCTCTCTCTCTCTCTCTCTCTCTACTCTCTCTCTCTCTCTCTCTCTCTCTCTCTCTCTCGCCTTGAACGAAAAATGCAAGTGTCTTTCAAATACCCGACCATCTGTAGGACAAACGACATTCTTCCACCCTAGCTGGGTTCCGTCATTAGTCTTAAGCATTTTTCTGGAACATTTGAATCTACTCATTGTGTGGCGTGAAACAAAGCTCATTCATTTTTGAGGCTTTCTCATAAAGACTTAATTCTCTTCATACGTCAGGACCAAGTGACTAATTACACATTACGTAATGGCGCACTGAAAAAAGTGGAATGTTTAGAGCAATTAAGCGATTGTTTTTTAACTTTTTGTCGACGGAAGAAAAACTAATTGCCCCTTTTTTCCTTTTCTGGATTCTTTTTAATGCGCAATAGTTCTTCTATGGTTTAGGGGCCGAGACTGGTATGGCTGGGGCCGGTGCCCCCCCCCCCCCCCCTTATAAAAGATAAGTATTTCAAAAAAAAAAACACACCCTCATACATTTCGTGTTTAGAAAACTCGCCCGGCAAATATTTTCTGTAATTTTGATATAGGCATCAAGTAATTATATTAACGTCAACGGAATAATGTATTAAGGAATGGAACACTTATTAAGAAAAGGAATAATTATCGTATAGTTAAGACGGCCACAAAAACGGTTCATCTTGTTTCATACCCTCTTCACTCGCCATATTTTTTTTTTTTTTTTTTTTTTTGCTTTGTTTGAATTAAGCACCGAATTATGTTGAGTTTCAAAAGAAAAATACCTGTGTATACCGGCACACACACATTATATATATATATATATACATACTCCACTCCTGACTTGCATCTTTCGGCTCCTTTCATTCGGAAGGATCTTTAAAATGTTAATCCTAACCCGACGGCATTGTTGCCGTCGTCGTTGGCGCTGCCGATGCTCCTTAGAGTCGTTGGAGGTAGCTACCGTTGCCGTCTTGTTGTGCTATAACAACGCAGGAAGGAAGCGACGGAGCGCAACGAAAAAGCGAAGAGAAGTTCTGGAAAATATATCTCGTAGATTTTCATTAAACCGAAGCAGCTGGATTCTTCATAACACTCCATCAGCACAGGAAATGGCCTTTTTAAGTCTCACGCCAAAGGCTCCGCTCCTTTTGATTATGGCCAACAGCTTTCCATCGGGGGGAGGGGAGGGGGGTTGGGAGAAGGGACCAGGGAATAGTGTATGTGTGGTAGGGAAAGGGTGGAGGAGGGGGGGGGGGGGGGGGGAGAGAGGGGGGGGGGCGTGTTGACGGTATTGCATGCGCCTAAAAACTCTGCCAAGATTTCGCTGCTTTTTTAAATCGGAGGGAATAAGAGACATTGTGAAATCGAAAGTTGAAAGTGATAGCTTTGTAGTCTTTCCGTAAAACTGTTGCACGGTTCTAATTCTTTTTTGAACAGGGAGAATCCTAAATTGAAATACGATTCACGTTTGTCAGGGCCTGAGCGCTAATGGGTGGGAGTTTTTCTAGTTTGCAAATGAAAGTTTTTACGGGTTTTGATAGGAACTTATTAAAAAAAAAAATGAATTCCACATTTTTCTTGCGATAAATTTCCATTCCACACTGTAATATAAATTTTTTTTATTGCGTTTTACTGCCATGAAAAGAAACGGGTTACAGCTATAATAAAATAAGTTTAGCAATAAAAGATTTATTCACTAAGACTGTGGTAATGCAATGAAGGCCAGGGTTCCTCATTTCTAAACAAAGAAAAGGAAGAATCATGAATGATTGGCTTCTGAACTTGAAATATCTACTTAACTTTAAGCAAGAATCTATCCCTACTCGAGACGTAGTGAAAAACAGAGATAGTGTTCCACTTTCCATCAGCTCTAGTGGGCATTAACCTATATTAAAGGAAAAAAGTCTGCATAGCTAAAGTAAACTGATAATGGAAAGGACATCCTAACTTGTGAACCAACCAGATAATGAGAGTATCGGTGTAAGCTTGCCATATGCAATTTTCTTCATACTGAAAATGGTCACTGGAACATAACGTGCTATTTAAAATGTCTGAACTTTTCGAGAGATATCAAGCAGATAAATTGAAAGACAGTTGCTGGAAACTCTTGACATTTCAGATAATCAATTCAAAGGCGATGAAAAGAAAGGATTTCACTTCATTCAAGATTCCTTATCCTTTGCTTTGTATACTCAACAGAAATGTGGAGAAAATTTAAGTAAGTCTTATTACGATGTCGTCACCGCGTCGGAATGGAAGTATTTCTTGTACAATAAGTAATAAAACATTTTCCATGTACTTTTAAATTTGATTTTAAAATCAAATATGAAAGTAACACGCTAAAACAAGTGTAATGCAAGATTCGATTGCTTTTCGTTTTTGACAATATTCACAAAGGTTCTTCAGCAAATTAGAAATCACGATCGAAGAATGTCCCAGTAATTGCGAAAAGACTGGCGAATAATGCAAATTCCGTTGGCACCTCCTCCTTTGTGAGGAGCTCAGCCCACTCCTTATGCTAATGAGTTTCAATATCAGCAGTAATGGAGCCGCCATTTCGCAAGGATGATGGAAACACACTCTGCGAGTTATCTCCAGAGCAAACATCCGGGATCTTCTGACTCAGACCGTGATTATAATCAAATACTCGTTTGACTCTCTCGAAGTGGATTTGGGGATGAGATTCTTTGATCCAGTTTCATTCATATCTATCTGCCATTTAACATTTTTTGCTCTGAAGCATTACTAACATTTCAGAAAATGCCCTTAATTACATGCATAGATGTCTGACTACCTTGTTTTCCTTTTCTGTCATGAATTTTACACGCTTAGCTGTAACGCTCTTTAAGATTTTAGTATAATTTCTTTAATTATACGCAATTTCAGGGATATAAATTTTGATCGGCATTCCCTCAGATAAAAGTACTTCCCATTTGCTAGATTGCTTTCCTTGGATATTAACGTTCACTGGTGGGCGGCAGTTTTGTTTTTGATCATTGTATTTACTTAAAATAAGACCTTTATGCATTTCTTACAATGCTTTACTTTAGCATTCCTTTATTCTGTCAAGCCCCGCATGGGCGTAGATCCATTCATCTTTCTTTGAAGGATTTTCCTGTTTCTTACACTAAGAAATATGCGCTTTTACTTTATTCAGATTCATTATTTCCATTGTGCATAAGATCTAAAAGATACCAGCTTACATACCCATGGGAGGTTTCAGCTCAGCAAAAAAGAAAAGAATTAATATGTCAACGAAGATCATGCAAAATGTAAAATAGACCCACAAACTAGAGGCAAGTTGCTCCAAGACACACCGATTCATCAAGAAGACGGGCCCTTCTTTGCTATATAATCCCCCCCCCCCCCCCTTCCCCCCCCCCCCCCCCCTCTCTCTCTCTCTCTCTCTCTCTCTCTCTCTCTCTCTTCTCTCCACATCATTCACAAGGGCAGTTGAGCCCCGTTGCTGTTATGTATTACCATTTTTATTTTATGTGATTTCTATTACCATTTATGTTTTTGTGATATTGGGATATTTCCTTTTCACACAGAAATGTTTCTGTTAGTTGTTAGAAATGCTCTGTTATTACGAGCATATGAAATGGTGTTTGGAATTGGTAACGGAATTGACCCACAGACTTTTAGGACTTCGTGTCACAGAATTTTGGTGATTAAGAGGAAATTTTTAGTGACGATGGGTGGTAAGGAATGTTGATTTCCACTTTATATCTGAATTCCATTGTCTGTTGTTTGAAATAAGTGCTTATAATTCGTTTCCTTTACTCTTTTCCAGTTAGTCAGTGTGATGCTATGTGTGCACGTAAATTTTATTTTTGTACCTTAGGGATTAATTTTCATTGCCTTAGTATAAAGAAGATCAGAGAGAGAGAGAGAGAGAGAGAGAGAGAGAGATGAATATGGATAGATTCTTCTTCAATTGACTATGAGTTGCCGAGTGTAGTTTTCAAATAAGCAAATGAGTGCTTAACATATATATTATATATATATATATATATGTGTGTGTGTGTGTGTGTGTGTGTGTGTGTATGCATGTATGCATGTATGTATTACATTATATGTAACTTTCAAAATTGAATACTAAGGTAAGCAAATGAGTGCTTAACGTACAGATATATATATATATATATATATATATATATATATATGTGTGTGTGTGTGTGTGTGTATGTATCTGTGTCTGTTCACAAGTATATATATATATATTCATTTATTATATGTAAGTATTTCAAATTGAATTACTACTATGCGGTTCATGTATTTGGGAGGAAAGAGGAAGTTTAAAACTTAGAAATAAATCTATAGGTACATATTTCTTTATTGAGATTATAAAATTTTTGCTTTCATATCAATGAAATATTTGTAAGTGGCACCTCCGCCTCTCGCTCTTAATTTGAAGTAGGGCTCATTTATGCGCTATTGGCTCTTCATAATCATCGTCCAATTAGGACTTGAATGATCTCATTTACATGTCCTTGGAATAGATTATACGTATATAATATATATATATATATATATATATATATATATATATATATATATATATATATATAGCATATTTAAAATATAGTAATACTCGTACAATGAGGTTGCCATCGTCATACCCTTTTCCATATAGTTAGCGGGCCCCCACACTGAACTAGCCACCACGAACTATACGCTATGTGTAAGTTTTAAGTAAATAAAAGGATATCTGGGTATACATTTGCAACTGAAAAGTCTTTTTATAATTTACTGTATGCGAATTACACCGTTAATATTCGAAATAGGATATTATTTAAAGCCCGGGACGCAGTGTTACCATGTGCAAACACCACAGCTGGATGGACAGATGGAAAAAAACAGAGTATAGAGTCACTGCTTAGTTCAACTGAGGCACGATGGATATTTCATGAAATGGGCCAAAGTTGTTTTCCCTCCGCATTCGTACTTTGTTGTATGGCTCTTTTATTTACCAGCAAACAAGGCCAATTGGCCTTGCCAGCAAAGACCCAGCCATATGATAACACGTAGGACTGGTGTGAAACATGGAGTGTTGGGAACGTAGGTTTGTACACTTTCGTATCTGCCGCGTAAACTAAACTGGAAGGGGCTCTGCAGCTGTCTATAACTGAGTAGTACGATTTAGAAAAAAATTTTCATCGACACCGTTGAAATACTTCGCCGTTTTAATTTATGTGTACTATCATTGAAAATGCTTTTCTTTCCTGTGATTATTAATTCTGCTTAGAATTTATTGCTTTAAATAAACAAGTTAATAAAAATCACAAATTGTGTTACGTCCTTTCTAAAGTAAATGACAGTACTCAGTTTTCCCAGGCAGTGCGGGTGGTAAGCCTTATTGTATAGGTAATATATATATATATAGATATATATATATATATATATATATATATATATATGTATATAAGTATATCATATATATATATATATATATATATATATATATAATATATATATATATAATATATATATGAATTGTAATAGCCGCAATGCCCTCTTAACTTCCCAAATTCTTTGCTCTTTTTTGGATCGCTCTTGCCACTACAAATTTCATATGTATGTGGGTAAAAATGACCAGTAGATGCTACATATATATATATATATATATATATATATATATATATATTATAGATAGATATATATATATATATATATATATATATATATATATATTTTATTAAATAAAAGGATTCTTATTATTAATCAAGTATTTTTTTGCATAAAAGATTAGGATTTTGGTACAGCTCTTTAAAATGTGTATATTTGTTCATTAATCATATGAACATTCAGCATTCCTTGCGCAGTGTAAACAAATCTCTAAAAAGTGAGAATATATATATATATATATATATATATATATATATATATATATATATATATATATATAAATATATAAATATATAACTTTTTTTTATTCTAGTGGATTCTTATTTTTTAATCATGTATTTTTTTCATGAAAGATTAGGATTTTGTACAGCTCTTTAAAAAATGTGTATATAATTGTTCATTATTCATATGGAAATTCAGCAGATTTCTTGCGCAGTGTAAACAAATCTCTAAACAGCGAAAAAAATACATACATATATATATATATATATATATATATATATATATATATATATATATATATATTATATATATATATATATATATATATATATATATATATATATATATATATATATATATATATATGATTGTTTGTCGAGTACCGATTTCAATATGCATGACACTCTGACTGTAAAATAAAGCTTTGCAAAAAGGTACGTTGCTCAATCCGTAAAACCCGAAGGATCTTTTAGTAAAGGGTATTCGTGCGGATTATGTCACAGGTCGTGGCTTAGGATGCAAACTTATCTGTATGCAACGGACGCGATGGATTAATTCAGTACTATACATTTTTACACTTCAAATGTTGCCATCAATATATATATATATATATATATATATATATATATACATATATATATATATATATATATATATACACATATATATATATATATACACACACACACACACACACACACATATATATATATACATATCTAATAGATATATATATAAGATATATATATATATTATTATTATATATTAGTGATATATAGCTTAACCCCCACCCCCCTTTTTAGTTAAGCTACACAAATTAGAAACCCTTACCTGCTGTCAATGGTGCCCTCTGTCTGCTATTAAGATCTCGTAAGTATAAAAATATACTATTTATTTCCCAAAGCAGTTGAATATAAAATAGAACAAAATTATTAACAAGTCATAATGGCAGAAAACCCAAATCTGTCCATAAAGAAACCAGTAAGTTAACATTCTACCCTCCTGACTAAGAATTCACTCCCAGACCCAAAATGTCAATAAGTTCATTATATTAGTCAGGTTAGAGAATCACATCTCTAAATTAGCCATGGAATAGGACCCATCTATATTAAAGATAATAATGGATAAAAGATACACTTCACACATCACTCTTTTCAAAGTATCTAAGTAAAGAAAGTATTTCACACTTCTCTCCCTTTTCAAAGGTAATGGTTTTCTTAGTCTTACAAAAATGTATCATACCTTTATGATGGGGCTTTCTCTCCCGACACTCGGCGCGTACCACCTGACCTCTTTGTGCTCACTGAAAAGAATGTGACTTTCGCAAGTGCCTTGGACTATTAGGCCTGTAACATCCGTACAAACGAATGTACATGCTTGACGACAGGGCAAGCAGTCTCTCGGTTAAACTGCTTGCGTACTCAAATTCCTTTGCTCAAGTAAGCTGCCCTTACAGCTCAGCTTGTCTCCAAGCAAGACACGATATGTGATTTCACTTAACATTACACACTTGTAAGATATATATATATATATATATTATATATATATATATAATACATATATATATATATTATATATATATATATATATATATATATATATATATATATATATATATATATATATATATATAATGTATGTTTATGTTTATATATGTAAGTTATGTGTAGGGTAAAGTCATCCCTCGGAGTTTTTCTCATGTCATGATAACCGCTGGTTGTGACTGAACAGTACTCTCAACTATTTTGTATTTAATAAACACGTATTTTTTATTTTACGTATTATGGTTATTTTCTAGCTGATACTATTTCTCAGTAACTGGAATTGAAGTCACGCAATTAGTTATCGTTAATGCAATTTGCTTCCTGTGGATAACTTTCAGTATTTAACATTTAGATATTAAGCTAGGAGCTAGGTGCCAATTTTAGCTAATTCGTATGAAAAATGATCAAGTTTTGAAACTTTACAATGCGAAAATAAAAAATAAAAAGTTAATGATGGATGATATGGAAGAGAATCTGAATGTACTTAAAAATAATTTCAAAGAACCCCGATGATTAAAAATTTCTCCTCCGTAAAACCATTAGGAAGAGCTCTAACTAATAGAAACGTTAAATGTCTAAACTAAATCCAAACGTTAAATACCTAAACTGAACCCCACTCGGAGTGAAAAACAAAGAGGGAAATATAAAGTGTGGACGTTGCTAACGAGTTGTATTCTTCTTCTTGATTCCCAGTTTCATCACCTTCCCTTCCCTTCAGAGTCTCTTCACCCTTTCACATCCCTCGAGTTCTACTTCTCTTACCTTCTCCCCAGCATTTGTGGTTCCTTTTCACTTATTCCTTCACCCTTGTTCTGTTTTACCCTTATCTTTTTAACACCGTTTCCTGTCCGGATTTTCGCAGTTTCTTCTCTCTCTCTCTCTCTCTCTCTCTCTCTCTGAGCTTCTGTTATTTAACCCATACTTCATCTGGTCTAATATGTCTCGGCACCACACTATTTTTCTCTTTCTTTTTCAGTCCCTCTTCTCGTGGGTCAGAGATTGCAGTATGTTTTTACCGATTCCCCATCGGCAGACTTGTTTATCTCCATCAGATTTTTATTCAGTGTCAGATTCAGAATCCGAATAAGCGACCAGCAAAGTAATGTTCTCAGGTTTTCCAATAGAGTTATCTTATTAAAATATTTATGACGTCACGTCCTCACGAGTCGATGTTTCTGCACCCTTTGCTCCTCTGTCTCTCTCTCTCTCTCTCCGTGGTATCTGCAAGAAATGAAGAAATATGGCGCTTTTGAAACGTGTTCATGTATGAAAAAATATTCATTAGATTTTGCTGGAGTTTATCTTGAAATTCCGTAAGGAAGATTATGAAGATAGACTAAGAAAATGCTGTTGCGTAAAAATATATTATTGAATCAATCTAGAGCTTTGAAAGGGTTCTTGTAAACATCCACGAGAGGAGCCAGTTATCGGGCAAATGACATACTACTAATGAGCTTTCTGAGTGAGTTTATGAAAGACTTTTGAAACTGGGAAAAAGTCGTTTGCGCAAGTGCTTTATCCTCGACGGGCACTTAATAGGACTAATGGGTTCTCGTAAACATTTGTTGGGCCATCAATAAGTTTTACGTACATTAACCTGGTTCTCCAAGGTCGGAGGCCAATGTTGAGTGCAAAACCTGATCATATTTTTCCTCCAGAGTTCAGAAACTATGATAATTAGAGGTCCAAGGCCCATGTTTTCCAAAATACACTGCTATGAGGCGAAAGAGGAACACCTGACGCCTTCATCTTGCTCATGCTGGCTCGGCTTCTGGAGTTGTGCTTTTGGCGATCTTCAGAGATTTACAACAGCCTGTGAAGAACGGCGAAGCGGCAAACCGATCCGAATGAAGCTCAAGATATGAACAATGGAGTCGGGGAGTGCAGGCACCGACCAGTTTTTTTCCTAACTTGTTTTTCGAAAATGTGAGATCTCAGGTGTTGGGGGCTTGGCCAGGAATTGGGGTTGGATATGTATGCGATTGTGTCGCACGACGTCTGTACCTATGCGTATTACATTAGTCTAGAGATAGAGAGAGAGACACACAGACAGACAGATTTAACAAAAAGTGTTAGACTGTGTAGCTATGAGACTCCAATTACTATCATTATTATTAATATATATAATCCTTATTGCTATTAACTGTTTTTGTTCTTGGTGTTCTCACCTGGATATCATCCCATCAACTGTAGTAGTTTTTGGCACGGGATAAAAAACTCTTAAAAGATGGCTGCATTTTAGTTAGTATCTTAACATACCGCGAATATAAGTTCTCTCGTCCCTTATATATCTTATTTACTTTACTATGTTAAATAATTTGCTTTTTCTTACATCTGATATATATTTTTCCTGGATTCCACTTAGCTTTCCAGGCCCCCCCCCCGCCCCCGCCCCCCCCCAAAAAAGGCAGCTCGTTTTCCAAAGGAAAATTAAAGAGGAAGAAAATGACAGAAGGCGAAGAAGGTCTCCGGAACATCTGGTCACGACGTCGTTCAGAGTTGATCCAGAGCCGCCGCAAAGGCTTCTTTATCACTTCTAAATTTTCTGCAGTTTCCTCTCTACAAAACAAAACTTGGTTTTCACAACCCAGCTGTTCTTCGTTTGATGACGTGATTCATTAGATGCATTTATCTTGTTCTATTTCTCCTGATTCACATCACGGGTCTTAAGAGCGGACTGAGAAAATGGTAATGGAAATGCTGACTGAAGGAAGGAAGTAAGTAAGCTTGATTCTCTCTCTCTCTCTCTCTATCTCTCTCTCTCTCTCTCTGTATATGTAAGTGTATGCACTTGTTCCCATGGCATTGCTATTAGTATTTGAGAAATGGTTTATTGTTACACCTAGATAAATAGCTAATTGCAGGAGTTGTTAACTATGTAACAAAAACAGAGAGAGAGAGAGAGAGAGAGAGGGCGAGAGAGATGAGAGAGAGAGAGAGATGAGAGAGAGAGAAATAGTTAGTAGTATCGGTATTTATATCACAAATTGATCAAGGTAAGACTTATAATTGTCGTGATTACTTGATAAAAACATCTTGTCTGTCTGCCTGTCCCTTTTTTGTTATAGTGATCCTGGACCAAGGCGATTTCTTTCTGTCCGTACCAGTGAGCCAAACGTCATTCCACCTCTGAAGACCTTGTTAGCACTGAACTTGTCGCTGTTGAGTGTTGATACAACAGCTATTCTTGTGCGTAAGTGTCGGGGAAGAACTATGGGGCGCTGGCGTCCTATAGAAAAAACATTAGTTTTCGACACCGATAAGACATCAGTCACTAAACCAACCCGTTTTCACAGAAGTAAAAAAAAAAAAAAAAAAAAAAAAAAAAAAAAGTGGAAAGTGTAAGAGTTGGCCTTAGTGTGTTACACAGTGGGCCACTGCCGCTGGCATTAGCTACCAGAACCATGAAATTGACGCTTACTTAAACTTTTTATTCATTTATTTGTTCTGTATAAACGAGTTGGTTTAGTGATTGATGTATTATCATTTATCGGTGTCGAAAACTATGGTTGTTGTGACCTAGCTTACTTAACTAAATAAATATATTAATTCCATTTGTGTGTGTTTAGTGGGCATACAAATTTCTGATCATTTCATCTTAATTATTGATCATATATAACGAAAACATCACCCTCTTCGTAATGATCTTGAATTCTAACGTTAACAAGTGTAGACCGTTGGTACGGGCAACTCTTGCGTCGCCATAAGAAACGAATTGATAGTGAAGGTATTCTTCCTACGATGTTATAAAGCATTAAATACTAAAGTTCACTTTCGCCGCAGTTGGTTTGATGAATCCAGTGGTTCTCCAACTTATACCTTTAACATTTTACCACGCTTGAAGGCTGCCCTAATCTCGTTTTAGCCTAAGGCCAGCCTATCTTAAACGAGCCATTAAGCAGCGGTTGAAGATGCCACTTCATCTCTGTGAAAAGCTAGACTCGGTCCTTTTGCCAGAGTCAACATCAACATTAACGGAGCTGCCATAGAGCAAGCAAGGATGACGGAAGTACTACTTTCTGCCAGTCATCTCCACGCGAAGCATCCAGGGATCTTCTGACTTGGTTGGTAATTATAATCAAATACTTATGAGATTTTCTGTCTGTGAATTCTGGGTCTGGAAGTTTTCGATTGGGATTTACGTTTCGCGAAAGAGTATTGCTGGGAACTATTCCAATTAGCAATCTTAGTTTTTAATTACTTAAATATCTTTATCTTATCTATGAAAACAGTTTACGATTACTTTATGGTACTGCTTATCTTTATTCTTTCGGATGTTATTGTTTAAACATTTTCCTCTGAATTCGTTTCAACTTTTTTCCTCCCAACGTGTGAGAGGGAATAATATTTGCATATAATTCTTTATCGTCAGATAATTTAGAATTGTATGCAGGAAACTTTTGCTCGATTAGATTTCGTATTTGCTTTCCCCCAAGGACGCGGAATTATTATGTGAATCTGCATTTCATTGCAAAAAATTACAATAAGAAAAACAAGGGATGAAATGTATCATGAATGATTAATAGGAGATTATGCAAATATCTGTATAAAAATCTAATCTTTATGACGCGATTTTCTCTCTCTCTCTCTCTCTCTCTCTCTCTCTCTCCTCTCTCTCTCTCTCTCTCTCGTTTTCTTTTCTTTCCTTTCCTTTCCTTATATTGCTGAATTATATCTAGTAGTTTCTCATCTTCCTACTGCAATACAAAAACACATTCACACCACCAAATATGATGATATTGTCACATATGCACACTTAACCGTTTTACAACTACAAATCAAGCAAGAAATACTCCTTAATGTGGAATTCACTTTACCTTGGGAATATCTTGTACCCAAAGGGAAAGAAATCGAAAAGTTGCGAGTTTCATTGCGGCTATTACAAATACATATACTACATTCGGTGGAATACAAGTTACCTGTACGATATATATATATATATATATATATATATATATATATATATATATATATATATATATATATATATAAATGTTTGTGTGGGTTGTGCTTATTATTAATGTCTTACGTTCGCAGAATTCAAGAAACACTAAAATAGTGTGAAGAAAATGGGCTTCTTAGAGAGAGAGAGAGAGAGAGAGAGAGAGAGAGAGAGAGAGAGAGAGAGAGAGAGAGAGAGAGAGAGAGAAATTATGTATGTATGTATCTATATATGTTTATACGTACATATTAGTTAAAGTCAGTCGCGCTTCCAGCTTTTTTTTTTATATAGCCTAATGGCCTTTAATTGCGGGAATATTATCTTATTCGTGCTATTTAATTTTACATATTTCACAGCAATCCTCCGCCAGTAGTAGACACCATTTTCACTGACGATATCTGTCCCGCCACCACTTTTCAAAGATGTGGCCATAATGAAGAACGGAGTTATACATCAAAGCAACCCATGGCGCTTTATAATGATCATTATATTCCTGTATATTTAGGAAATTCTCCTAAGTCTTATCATTACAGGAATCTAGAATTCGGAGAATCCCATTCACTCAGAGAACGTCCACCTGATATAGATATTCATTTGTGATGTTCTTTTCTTGTCGCCGTTTGCGTGCAGCTTTGACTGAAAATTGCGATAAACTTCAATCACCGCAAATTGTTGCAATGATAATCGTGTCAAGATTGTATCCTTGGGTTGTATCTATAAGGAAAGTTATTCATTAATAATAATGATAATAATAATATAGTAAACATTTGTTTCCGAGATACAATTCTTTATGTTAAATTTCTCTCTCTCTCTCTCTTTCTCTAAGTTATATTGCTTTAACCAGTCTAAAAAAATTTGGCTTTCGTTCCCTTTTAAAAAAAATCATCACTTATAGGTACATATAGGTTAAGAACCTTGTCGGCTTAACCACAACTACAGGAATATACTTTGCTGGTTGCTTTGAATGAATTGTTTTGAAATCTCCCAGGAATTAATTGATTGCAAGATAATCCGAGACTATTTCCCCGATCTCATTCTGAATACACAGAGAATAATTCCATCATGGGGAAGGCAGGAGATGAGGGCGATCCAGAGAGGGAAGTATTGCTGAATGCATGATTCTAAAGGGGAAGTCCGAATATATTGATCTTGCTGAGAACCGAAGATCAATATATTCCGCAGCCACTTTTCTAAGGAACAACAACGACTGTTAGAAGTCTTCAGGTTGAGTAACAGTCACTGTAGAGACATGCGACTTATATATCTCAATGGGAGTGTGGCTGCTATATAACCAGGCCTGTCAGTACACCACATTCCACTTGGATGGAAATTCGTTTGAAGATTAAGCGGTTCGCTCCTGGAATTCCTTAATAAGATTCCATGACTTGAATGATTAGAAGTTATTTGACGGTACAGCTACTAAAGTTACTGACGCCTAGAATTCTTGATAAATAAAGGTAATCTTACAATTCCAAGGAGTTGAGGATGTGAAAGCATGCCACAGATACCTCATGCCCACTAACTGCAAAATTAGAGAAAAGCCATAAACTGGTACTTGAGGACTTGCTGGCTGGATAACGGCTTACATTTTAATTAATCAGGTCGTCTACCTATTTACCAGCCAATCAGGTCACACACCAGTTGACGAACCAAGGCGAGGACTACAAGCCATACGAATTAAGTCACTGTCATTTACAAACTAGTTGTACCCAACGATGACATCAGGAACATCCATAACAGGGATATTGTCTGTTAGCACCTGGAGGAGGAAGAAAGAGTTGTCCACCCTACTGTAGGCTACTGCTTATAATGAGCTTCGGTCAGAACTAAAGCCACCAACGACGAACTTTCTCGTCAGGGAGTCAGTTCACCCTTCCGTCAATCACCAAATTTCATAGCTGATTAACGGACTCCAATTTTTCTGTTTTATCATAACTACTAAATTAAATAGGAAAGTAATTCATTTGGAAATATTGTGTGCTTGTAATAATTATGCATGCAAAAGTATATGAAGGTGAGACGAAGATAACGCAAGAGTATTGCACACATCCATCTATCCACTAATCGATTCATACATACATGTAAATAAATTCTTCTGTTAAAACAGGATACGTATCAAGAATAAAAGACCCATTAAAACGATGTTTTAAATCTAAGGACTATATTTCGGTGGACTTTCTTCCATCCTTAGCAAGCAGTGAATGACAGGAGTTTCATTAGAGAGAATACATAGTAGGAGATATACCCTTAGGTGATGCCTAGGGACGTCGCTGAGCCATCGTGGATTCCGTTAATTGTCTTAATCCGCTTTATCGTTGCCTTAAGAAAGATGTTATCTATTCGGTCTGAGTCCCAACTTCCATTTGAAAGGTTAATCCTATCATTTTGTTGTTTTATTAGAGAAGATTCCACCATCTGACATAACCTAAGGGCATATCTCCTACTATATATTCTCTCTAATGAAACTCCTTCTGTCTTTCATTGCTTGCTAAGGATGGGATAAAGTCCACCGAAATATAGTCCTTAGATTTAAAACATCGTTTTAATGGGCCTTTTATACTTGATACACACACACACACAGTATATCTATATATATATATAATATATATATATATATATATATATATATATATATATATATATATATATATATATATATATATATATATATATATTATATATATATATATATATATATATATATGTGTGTGTGTGTGTGTGTGTGTGTGTGTGTATGTAGGGAAAGAGAGAGATAGTCTGTTTGCATCATTATTCTGGAGTTATCTCCCTCTCAACTTCAGATGCTTCTGCTGAAAAAAAAAACTACTTGTTTAATCATTTACAAAAAAAAAGAAAAAAAAAAAAAAAGTGACTAGTGTTTCAGGAGTGTCTGGCCATGGCACCTGCCAAAGTTTATCCTGAAATGAAAATTGCATTCTCACTCCCCAGGTATTTGGAGCTCTCTAACATTTCGAACTTGTCTATATTTCACCGAAATGATGACTGACTTTTTTTAACTTCTTCCTTGCCCTCTCTCTCTCTCGCTGCCAGTTTTCTGACTTTGCTATGAATAACAGTTTCATGATTAAAAATGAACGTGCACTATGGACCGGTTACATTCTTGATCAGAGAGTCCTCTCTCTCTCTCTCTCTCTCTCTCTCTCTCTCTCTCTCTCTCTCTCTCTCTCTCTCTTCGATATTTATTCTGTAATAAGCTATCTAGCTGCTATTGACCCTTGCAATGTTCCATTTTTGGAGGATTATAAATGTCATGGAACAGTTACCTGATTGATCCGACTTCCTTTGCTATTGAGCATTTTGATATTCCAGTTCTGGAGCTTTTGTTCCGGTTGAACATGCCACTTCGCAAAACTTTTTAGTTAGAGTGAAGGCAGTGGCAGTGATCGGAGGCTCGTAGAAGTTGTGTGAAAAAAAAAAAAAATTAAAATCTGAAAAAATTAAGCCTCGTAAATTTACATTCAACCGAAGGAGGTGAAGTCTGCATAGCTCTCCATTAACACCATAATTACCTCGTCAGGCTCACACCATAATCTCAACTCCAGTGATTACGTTAGTATGACACTATATTCTCTTTTTCGGGCATCTTTTGCATTTTGATCTTAAAACCTCTGGCATTCTTACTGTAATAAATTCATCACCCCTCCCCCCAAAAAAGTATATTTAGATTTCATCAGAAATATATTCCTGTCAAATTATATTCTAGTAATAACAGGATTTTTCCCAAGCCCATGTTAAGACTGCTGATTTAATTGACGTGCCTATTTACAGTATTCTCTCAAACTGAAGCTGTGCAAGAAAATAAGCAGCGCCTAATGGGCATGTGACATAACTGAGGAAAAACTTTTGCCGTCAGGAGAATATTATACACCACTAAATACAGAACAACGCAGTGCCACCTCTCAAATGTCAGAGGGAGGGAAGAAGTATTCATAAGACGGACTCATGTATTGCTAATGTCCACACACTATGTTAGTTTATTCTTGGTCCCTGAAAAGAGAAGAGGCAAGGGCGTAGGCTACTTGCCAGCAAATGTAGAAAACATCTTTTAAAACATTATATAGAATGAAGATATAAGTCTAAGAAAAAGTGATTCATTGCTTCAAAAGGCTACACATTTTTGTTAAATATGAGGCTAAATTCATTCGTAGAAGAGGCAATAGCCCAATATTTCTTTAGTAAATTTAGTGGAATCAAGATACCAGACCATCTTCCGGCGGGCTTCAGCCTACAAATTGTGCTTCCTATAAGAAGTGATGTTTTACTAATGCTAACATACAAAGAAATAATGGACAGACAAAAGAGGAAGAAAATAAGAAAATTTGTCATTGGAGCTATGCATCCAATCCGTTTGTAATTTATATAAATCTAATTGCACATCTGCCATTCTTCGAAAATCATCCCTCTGTCCAAAGAAATTACGGTTCTTATATATTTTAGGTGTATAATATCTAAGAAAAAAACCCATTAAGAGAAACTAGTGTTTTTTTAAAAGAGTCTAATAAAGACATATTGAAGCCTTAATATATATAGGTATGTGTGTATGTATATATATATATGTATATGATATATATATATATATATATATTATATATATATTATAAATTATATTATCTATATATATATATATATATAATATATATATATATATGAACACACATTGCTTCTATAATGTTGACCGTCCTTGCTGGAGCAAATGTCCTCGTCAGTTATAATTCGCTTTGAGTTATTCCTAAAGTATAGTAAATCCATATTAAACTATATTTGTGTGTGTCTCATAACAAAAGTAGACAGTAACCTGTTTACGTTAAACGAAAAATAGACACGAAATAATGGATGGAAACTAGAACTGAAGAGATACAACACATCCCCTTGTGGGAACTTCTTTACATAGAAGATAATGTGCCACATATTATGTGACACATGGGATAAACTGCCACCAGAAGTTGTAAACAGCAACAGTGTGGATGAGTTTAAAAGAAAGCTAGACAAAGTCATTAGGACACTGTGAATGAACAGTAAAACCTGCTCATAGAGATAAGTGAGCACATGATGTCTCCTCGGATGGACTAATAAGTCTTTGAGACATTCTAATCCTTGTAACTCTCTCTCTCTCTCTCTCTCTCTCTCTCTCTCTCTCTCTCTATGTGTATATATATATATATATATATATATATATATATATATATATATATATATATATATATATATGAAATGAGTATTGAGAATATAATATTAACACCATTTTGAATGTAATTCATTAACTTGCATATGCATAGTTTGATTTTGCTGTCCGGTGAAAATGATCTGAAAGCGAGTGTGGCGGAATATTGAATCTGTTGACATTACACTTAAAAATGATGATGTCGGAAGGAAGAAGAATGTTTTCGTAACGAGATCTATTGCTGAAGGTCATCTTGAACATTTTTTTGTAATTGTCCTCCTTGACTCCCATGGAGCCAGAGCAGGGCCCTGATATGTAGACATATCATGTTTTGGATGGCGCGATGGCTGTCTCAATCCGCGACCGAGGGGCAAGACAGGTCGCGTGTGTTCGTGTGTTTGGCGGAAGTAGGTACACTTCCGAATCTGGTTTTAGTTAGATTTCATGGGTGGGACTATTAGCTGTATATGACGTCACAAACTCTTCCAGGGTACTGAACTTGTTACGTGTTAGTGACGTCATCTGAAGAGGAGTGTCTTGTGGAGAAAGTTCATACGAGTATGGTATGTACTACGTTAAGATATACCCTTTGATAAGGGGTATTGATGGAATTTTTAGTTCACTGCGAGTTAAGACTTAAGTCCCGGAGAGATGGGGCGTTGCCACCGCGTGGACTGTGTAAAATGGACTAGTATTAAGTGACTTGTATTATGTGGCTTCTTTTTACTTTATGGAGAGAATGTGTATTTGGGTTTAAAGAGAGAAATCTTTACTGTTTTGTCAATGGGTTTGCTTCACTGGGTCTGATTTCAAACAGTCCACTTTTCATGTGTTTAGTTCAATTGAAAAATCTTGATTTCAATTAGTTAAGGCACTGATTTGTTAAGACTGCACTCTTGATCACACCACCTCAAAGAGAGATGCGTTAGCATTACTAAGCTGTCACTCGAACACGCTGTCTCAAATGATGACTCCACATTCTAAGAAACATCATAGCATATCACATCATATATTATTTAAAATATATCATAGCAAATCCCCCTCATTATGTAACAAATTTACTGGAATCAGCAATTATACAAATCACTAATAAAAACAACCTAAATCTTAGTCTGGGATTGTACCATTTGGGCCCGTATATTTGTAAAATGTTTATGAAAGGACCTTAGAATAAATGAACTACTAATTAATTAGTCACCCATGTATATAGTTGTTATTTCTCTCTCTCTCTCTCTCTCTCTCTCTCTCTCTCTCTCTCTCTCTCTTGCTCGATATATTTATATCCTTTTTTATCTCTTTTCATTAATAATTTTTTTTTTGGGGGGGACATTTTTGTAAATTTCATGGTAATAAGTTGTATATGCCTCCTCCAAGGTGTGGCTGCCTAAAAATTCGCTTATCCTGCCCTCAGGCGTCTCCTCGTTTCTGTAGAGTGAAATCGACCTTATTGCTAATCTTGTAATGTCAGTTTGGATATTAGGCCTACTTTGACTATGTTTTTCCTTTGTACCATCAATTGTGCCTGAGTAAAGGGTCGCACTAGACCGAAAGTGCCTGCTATCTCGCTTTTCATTTTTCCTTCGTGGCAAAAACCTTTATTTATACATAGCATCACGTTTTATATACTTCGTGATCAAGTTATTCATTATATATATATATATATATATATATATATATATATATATATATATATATATATATATATATAGACTGGTAAAAGTGTTCTGTAACAACAGAATTCCATCTAATAAAAGGAGCCCATAAAAACACCAAAATGTAGAGAGAAAAGTACTATATTTCAGAGACTGCTGTCTCTCTCTTCAGGTATATGAATGAGAAAAGTATACATATATACATACATACATACATACATACACAGTCACCTCTCTATTAACGTGTGTTTAATTAACGCGTTAGCGATTTAACGCGAGCTAGAAAATATTTAAAAATGTTTAAAAAACGTTAAAATTTTGATATAACGTGAATTGGTACCCGAGCGTTGTTTTGAAACCACCCGCACATCAGCACTGCCGACGACGGCCGTCGACATAAACAAAGACATAGCACGTATGTATTTTATTAATAAAGCGAAAAAACTTTGTTTATTTATTAATAAAGCGAAAGATTTAGTTTATTTACTAATAAAGCAAAAAAAAATTGGAAACGAAACGAGAATCTTCTTCGTTCCAACGTCGGCATAATTGAACTATGTCAGGCTGCTGGTGGCTACATATAATTACACACGTGACGAATATGCATCTTTTCCACGAATCTTTTAAAAAGTTATACATTACTTCACTGTATCCAATAATATTGTATGTATTTTCATATTGTTGTGTTAAGAAATAATAACATAGCGGTGAATGTTTTGGTTTGGAAATCAGCTAATGGCGAATACAAGTTTATTTCGCCGCATTCAACTGAGCTCTGTGCGAATTTTCTTGTTTCTAGATAGTATAAACGAATATCTAGATAACTTTACTTTCATGAGACAAGGTCATTTTTCGTTATACGACGAATTTTTAAGTCGAAATATGGTTTGAATAAGCCTCATTGGCGTGAACACAACAGTAAAATATGTTGTTCCAAGCCCAGTAGTTTTGATTAAAATGACTTTCTCTCGATTTTATCTACGGGTGTGTTTGATGGCATCCTTGGTACCGATGCACGATAACAGTCATTAGCAGCTTAAACAGCTTTCTCAGCTTCAGCTACAATATGGTTTAAATTTAACAGCATATTTCCTTGCTGATCTTTGATCTATAGGAAATAAAGTTATTACATAAAAATATATCAGTCCTATTCTACATAACGTCGTTATAACATAACGTTAGGCTAGGTTGGGTAAAACTTGGGTTAAATAACGTCATAAGCTTTAAAAATCCATTATTGTAGACTGGAACTAACAATTCTGAAAAGGTTGTAACAATACGTCTTACTACATCCATGACCAAATTATTATTATCTGTCTTAACAAGAGCAACGTATCTTAATGAGGTACTTATTAAATAAGATGTAGCCCATTTCAGTTTCCCTTTTTTCATAGTTCCTGAGAAAAGATCATGTTTAAACTGTTATATCTGTGAGAATAGTTTACAACAGTAAAGTATAAGTGAATGGTTTAACGTTTACAAATAGTATAATTAAATTTTTTTTAGGGAAAGCTTAATGTTGGTTTATAAGGAGGAATGTCAAACAGCCTATGCAGCAAAATTAAAAACAGTTAAATTGAAATATTATTGTAGGGCACAATATATGAAAAATCACAAACCAAAAGAAACTACTGTTTTAAAGTACAAGGTAAGTGGTAGTTAAATGATATTTGCCAATGGGTAACCCATATAGACAAAATAATGGTTGCTTATGTTAAATCGTAGGAATATTTGCAATTAAGAAGTTTAAATAGCATCCATCAGTGTGAACTAACTTAAATACCGTTATCTTGCAAATGTGCTTAATAATGGCACACAGACAGTAAACCATCGAAACCGAGATCACAACCGTATGGGGGAAGAATGAGCGTTTGAGCTATGAGTTTGAGTATAAAGGGGGCTTATTTTCCAGACATGGGCCAAAATCTAGTGTGCTGCGTATTAAAATGCCTCATGTTAAATTAAAATCTTTACTGCACGATGCCCTAAAAAGATAGGAGGCTTCGACATCACCGTTGATGCAACCCATGCAATGATTGCAACAATGATATTGCGTCTCCAGAGTTAATGCAGAAAGCCAAAATTCTTGCTGTACCGGAATTCGATCGTCTAAACCGAGACTGGAATAACACAAGTCGAGGCAGTAATGAATGGCAGTTCTGGTACGGCTTTTAGAATCTAGAAGAATAAGACCAATATTTGGATAATAGTTGAAATGATAACGAATTAACATTATCCTACAATCGAGGCCACCGAAAATAAATCGATCTATCGGTGGTCTAGGTATAATGCTGTATGAGCCGCGGCCCATGAAACTTTAACCATAGCCCAGTGGTGGCCTGGTCTATATCGCTGCCAGACGCACGATTTTGGCTAACTTTAGTCTTAAACAAAAATTAAAACTGCTAGGCTAGAGGACTGCAATTTGAATATGTTTGGTGTTTAGAGGATGAATGATCAACATAACAATTGGCAGACCTCTAGCGTCAGTAGCTTTTAAGATCTGAGGGCGGACGGACGGATAAAGCCGGAACAATAGCTTTCTTTTCAGACAACGAAAATCAAAAGTCGACGACTGTTAATGCCGTTGGCCGTCGCACAATAAATGCGGCAAGGATTAGTATTCCGGTGCCTATATGGAAAGACCTTACATATTCGATTTTTTTTTCCAGTAAACGCTATCATTTACTCAATAAATCATCAAAAGCAGCCCGATTAAGACAAAGAACGTTGGGTGAGACTGATCTAAAGATTCAGTATCGTGTCCTTAATTTGTATGTTCAATCAAATCGTTCATTACTATTGTCAAAATTTTTTTGTTTGTTTGTATGTTTGTGCGTGTTGCTTGCTCTTTAACAGGATTACACAAATTTATACGTGGATTTTCACGGAAATTTTGCCGAAGGCAACAAATTACATTTTGAGAAAGACATGAGGGTAACTTTTTGGGGATTGCGCCTTCCACCCCTGGCGGAAGTTTGCGTCTCTGAACAACGTCCCTGCCTTAAGTAAGACGGCGTGCTAATTTTACGATGATAGTAGCAGAGGCTAATCTAAAAATAAATACCGCAATAAAAAAAAGAGAATGAAAAAAAGTGTTTGCATTAACCCCACAGACATAGATGGACCCGGCTACTGGAGGAGACTGTGATACTGCAATAAATATCATATCCTGTCCGCCAATGGCAAATCCGATTGCGTTCCGAGGCTAAAAATATTTGCAGTGAGACGCAAAATCAATACCCTTGTTTCTAGTCTATTTTTCAGTCGCCTTCAGTGGGATTTGCTGGATCAACAAAGGTCATAGGTCACCCTCTTGACCTTCTGAATATCAGCAGATGAAGTTCCTTTCCAACATTCCAAGCGCAGGAAGGATCATCTTTCCGAATCGGTCGGGAAATTTCTATTGTCAATGTTTATTCAATAATATTCTTAATTCTTTACTAATTCATTCTTTTGGATGCTCCGGAATTTTACGGTCTTCAAAAATGGAAATAATTCAGATGTATATGTATCGAGGAAAGCCTTTGGTCAACACTGACTGGTCTGATATTCTACGATAATAAATACAATTTAATTCTTATTTGTAGATTCTTTTTTAAGGGAAGCCAAAGCTTATAATTAATACCCACCCACTACCCAGTCTTTCAAACTAATAAAATAGCTTATTACTAATACTTGTCAAAGATCTGATGATATTTAAAAATGAGTTATACTGAGATCCTAGGACCATCAAAGGAGTGACGAAAGTACAAACAAATTAATCCACCCCCCCCCCACCTCTCCGCCTCCGCCACATAAAAAAATGAGATAAGACTTGTTAAAAGAGTTCCTCCCGGGGAAAAAAAAAAGATTGTCAGAATAATAATCCAATAAATTAGGGTCGTCCTTCACACTGGGAGAAGCTGATCAACTTTCATGAAGCCATCATGGTGAGAAAGCGACAGAAGTTATCTTTTCGCCTGCAGGAATTATGTTTTACAGCCCAGCCAATTTGTAGCCTTACCGAACGCAAAGTTATCCTGCTTTCTATTCTTTCTCTCTCCTTTCATCGACCCCAATACAAGACGCAATTTTAACTCGATCTGGCAACTTATACCCAGTTCTGAAGCGAGACCTAACATCATTCTTTCAGTGACTGATATAAATAATATCCACATCCACACTGGCGAGGTCACAACTAGGCAATCCCCCCACCCCCGTGTGGAAGAACAGGTACTAGTCCTCCCCCCGCCTCTCTCTCTCTTCTCTCTCTCTCTCTCTCTCTCTCTCTCTCTCTCTCATCGCCATATCTTACTATTATTCTCGGGTTTTTACCATTCTTACGGTATATCATCTTTCTATTATTAATGAAGCACATTCAATATTCACCTTTATAATGCTACCAAAGTCAAATATATCATTGCAGCATCCTAGGACAATAGAAAGTTCACTATTTACATCAAACCTCAAAGTAAAATGCCTGAATGAAACATTTTTACGTAGAATGAATTCAAATAGAAATAGTGACGAAAATGTCATGAACAGATCTCTAGAATTATTGCAATGAGGTCATTTTTTTCATTTTTCCTCCATGAAATGTAGATGCCAAAAGATTGTTTGACCTAAATGTGGCACAATGGCACTCAATAACACTTCCAAAGCCTTTTATAAGTTTCAAAGCAGTTTCGACACCATTTCACAGAAATCAATAAATCAACAAAATACTGTGTCCTAAATTGAAGCAGCACTAAAATCTACTTGGATGAATTTATTATGAATAGTCATCAATATTAATGACAAACGGACCAGAACGGACGAATACACACTAACAAACGTTGTATCCAGAAGATTTCTGGAATTTTTCTCAAGACTTGCTGGAAGATGAGACACTCAGGAAGCTGACGACTAATTAACTTGACCAAAGCGTTGGCGTAAGGGTGAGAAACAGCTTCCTTTCGGTTGTCATGGTCGGGTTAAGAAGAGAGCTAATTAAAAGATTCATCTTACTACTTATTATAATTAATTCGTAGAACGTTCCACCCTGTACGCCTTATGTATGCAAGTAGTCGCTCTCAAGTTGTTTTTTTGTTAGATATTATTAATACGGTGATTTGTCACAATCAGTGAGTTAATTGATCGTAATGATCATGATAACAACATACCCATCACCTGTTGAAAATAATTGGTTTGTCTATTTATAAAATTAACGTTAAACATAGCACTGCTTTTGTAATAATAATAATAATAATAATAATAATAATAATAATAATAATAATAATAATAATAATAATAATAATAATAATAATAATAATAATAATAATAATAAGGAAGATTAAAACTTCATGGGGGAATTACATAATACTCCACGAAAAGAAGTATGGGGTACAGTAAACAAATTGAAAGGAACCTTTGTTAAGGAAAACCACCCACTAACCAATAATGAAGGGATACTCGCCTATGACCCATTAGAAAAGGGAAAAACTTGTGTGTGTGACGATAGAATCAGAAAATGAAAATGAAATGATTAAATTTATCGAGGACTCAAAATACAATGATGAATTTAAGGAATACGACAAGTTATTCTCGATAGCTGAACTGGAAGACGGTATCAGAGGAAAGTGCAACAGGGCTAGATAAAATCCACAACCAGTTTATAAAAAAATATCTCCAAAGAGAAACGACACCAAGCGTTAGGGTTTAAAATAAAAGTTGGAAATATGCAAAGTACTCCAAAATATGGA